>NC_081569.1:64217821-64267362 GCF_022355385.1 Mustela nigripes | reverse complement strand
AATTAAAAATAAATAAATGGATCAAGGCCAGAAGCAAGGTGGTGGAGAAGTAGGAGACTGAAATATCATCAGGTCCCAGGAGCTCAGCTAGATAGTTATCAGACCATTCTGAACACAAAAACTCAACAGGTGATCGAAGAGTAGAAGAGCAGCAATTCTAGGAACAGAAAATTGACCACTTTCTGGAATGTAGACTGTGAGGGGAGGAGCCAGCTCCTGGGAAGTGGTGGAGTAGCAGAGCACAAAATCAGAACTTTCAGAAGTTATCTCCACTGAGGAACATTGCTCCAGAGGCTAAGTAGGGGTGGAGCCCTCACAGGGTCAGTGTGGTCTCAGGACCCGCAGGGTCACAGAAACACCAGGGGTGTCTGCCGTGTGGCAGAGCTGCTGGGTATTGGAGTGGGGAAGCCAGCTACAGAGATGGAGTCAAGGAGTGAGCTCTCAGCTCGGGGTTACCTTAAACTGTGATCATAGGCATAATTGGGCCACTGCTCTTCAAGCAGGGACCCAAGTGGCAGAGACAGAGAGACCCCCTCCTTCCAGCTCTGGGAGGAACAGCACAGGAGCATGTTGAGAGGAATCTGCTGGCACTGGAGACTCCAAATGGGGCTGTGCGCCAGAAACAGAAATGCTTAGTCCCAAGCTGGGTGAGCTCAGAGCATGGCCAGAGACCAGAGAGACGGGAAGGACTGACTGCTCACTGAGAAGTGGGGCCCAAACTCTCAGTTCCTCCATGCACGAGATTGGGAGGCTGCATTTTTCATTTCCTGTTCTCCAAAGCTCTACAGAAGGCATTCAGGGAACAAAAGCTACCGAGATAGTGAACCTGAGCAGATTACAAAGCCTGGCCCCTTGCAAGGGTGGTACAATTCCGCCTGGGGCAAAGTCATTTGAGAATCACTCCAATAGGCCCCTCCCCCAGAATATCAGCAAAAACATCCAGTTCAGACCAAGTTCACTTATCAACAAGAACTGCAGAACTCCAGAGCTAGGGGAAAGCAACACAAAGAATTCATGGGTTTTTCCCCATGATCCTTTAGTGTTGTAAAATTGATTTTTTTTAATTTTATCTTTTTCTTATTCTATTTTTAAACTTTTCCTCTTTCCCCTTTTAACTTTTTTTTAACTATTTTACCTTAAAACTGCTTTTTTTTTTAAAAAAAACTTTTAAAATCTTTTAAAATTTTCATTGTATTTAACCTTATTTTTTGTATACATACAGGGTTTTTTCTTTAAAATTTTGGGATACAATTTCTTCTAATAGATCAAAATACACCCTAAATCTAGTGAATGGCTTTCTTTTACTCTCCAGCCTGATCACATTCTCTCTCTTTTTTTTTTCTTTTTCCAACCAACTTACCTTACCAAGTCCTTTTTTAGACCCTTCTTTAATTTTCATCTTTACAATCATATTCCATCCCTTCATTGCATTTATCCTAATTTTTGTGTATATAAAAGTTTTTCTCTCTAAAAGTTTTGGGGGTAGGTTCTTCTAAGAGACCAGAATACACCCAAAATCAAGTGGGTGGCTCTGTTCTATTCACCAGTCTAATATATATATATATTTTTTCTTTTTCCCCCCTTTTTTCTCCCCCCAGTTTTGGGTCTCTTCTGATTTGGTTAGCATGTATTTTGGAGGGGGGGTGTCTTTGCCACCCTTTTAGTATTTTATTCTCTCATTCATATAGTCTCATCTGGATAACATGACAAGGCAGAAAAACTCACCACAAAAAAAAAAAAAAAAAGAGAGAGAAAGAAGCAGTACCAATGACCAATGGCTAGGGACATAATCAATACAGACATTGGTAATATGTCAGAACTAGAATTCAGAATGACAATTATCAACGTGCTTTCTGGGCTTGAAAAAGCATGGAAGATATTAGACAATCCCTTTCTGAAGAAATAAAATCCCTTTCCTGAGAAATAAAAGAACTAAAATCTAACCAATTGGAAATCAAAAAAGCTATTAATGAGGAGCAATTTAAAAAAATGGAGGCTATTACTGAGAGTAAAAATGAGGCAGAAGAGATAATTAGTGATATAGAAGACCAAATGATGGAGAATAAAGAAGCTGAGCAAAGGAAAGACAAACAACTACTGGACCATGAGGGGAGAATAAGAGATAAGTGATACCATTAGACAAAACAATATTAAAATAATTGGGATCCCAGAAGAAGAAGAGAGAGACAGGCAGAAGGTATATTGGAGCAAATTACAGTAGATAATTTCCCTAATATGGCAAATTAGGGAATAAGCATCAAAATCCAGGAGGCACAGAGAATCACCCTCAAAATAAAAAAAAATTAAAATAAAAAAATAGGTTCACACTCTGTCACCTAATAGTAAAACTTGCAATTCTTTGTGTGACAAAGAGAAAATCCTGAAAGCAGCTGGGGACAAGAAGTGTGTAACATACAATGGTAAAAATATTAGATTGGCAGAAGACTTATCCACAGAGACTTGGCAGGCCAGAAAGGACTGGCATGATATATTCAGAGCACTAATTAAGAAAAATATGCAGCCAAGAATACTATATCCAGCTAGGCTGTCACTGAAAATAGAAGGAGAGATAAAAAGCTTCCAGGACAAACAAAAACTAAAAGAATTTGCAAACACCAAACCATCCCTACAGGAAATATTGAAAAGGGTCCTCAAAGCAAAGAGAGAGGCTAAAAGTAGTAGACCAGAAAGGAACAGTGACAATCTACAGTAACAGTCATTTTACAGGCAATACAATGGCACTAAATTCATATCTCTCAATAGTTACCCTGAAAGTAAATGGGCTAAGTGCCCCAATCAAAAGACACAAGGTACCAGAATGGATAAAAGAACAAACAAACAAACAAACAAAAACCCAAGGCCCATCA
Organism: Mustela nigripes; assembly: GCF_022355385.1. Lineage (NCBI taxonomy): Eukaryota > Metazoa > Chordata > Mammalia > Carnivora > Mustelidae > Mustela > Mustela nigripes. The sequence goes on along the minus strand of NC_081569.1, from coordinate 64,264,495 downwards.
ATATGCTCTCTATAAGAAACTCATTTTAGACCCAAAGACACCTCCAGATTTAAAGTGAGAGGGTGGGAAACAACTTACCATGATAATGGACATCAAAAGAAAACTGGGGCGGCAATCCTTATATCAGATAAATTAGATTTTAAGCCAAAGACTATAATACGAGATGAGAAAGGACACTATATAATACTTAAAGGCTCTGTGCAACAAGAAGATCTAATAATTTTAAATATCTGTGACCCTAACATGGGAGCAGCCAACTATATAAATCAATTAATAACAAAATCAAAGAAACACATCGACCAAAATACAATAATAGTAGGGGACTTTAACACTGCTCTCACTGAAATGGAAAGATCATCCAAGCAAAAGATCAACAAGGAAATAAAGGCTTTAAATGACACACTGGACCAGATGGACATCATAGATACATTTGAACATCACAGATATATTTAGAACATTCCATCCCAAAGCTACAGAACACACATGCTTTTCTAGTGCACATGGAACATTCTCCAGAATCGATCACATCCTGGGTCACAAATCAGGTCTCAACTAGTACCAAAATATTGGGATCATTCCCTGCATATTTTCAGATCACAATGCTCTGAAATTAGAACTCAATCACAAGAGGAAAGCTGGAAAGATCTCAAATACATGGGGGCTAAAGAGCATCCTACTAAATAATGAATAGGTCAACCAGGAAATTAAAGAAGAATTGAAAGAATTCATAGAGATTATGCTGAGTGAAATAAGTCAAGCAGAGAGAGTCAATTATTATATGGTTTCACTTATTTGTGGAGCATAAAAAATAGCATGGAGGACATGGGGAGTTAGAGAGGAGAAGGGAATTGGGGGAAATTGGAAGGGGAGGTGAACCATGAGAGACTATGGACTCTGAAAAACAATCTGAGGGGTTTGAAGGGGCAGGGGGGTGGGAGGTTGGGGGAACCAGGTGGTGGGTATTGGAGAGGGCACGGATTGCATGGAGCACTCAGTGTGGTGCAAAAATAATGAATACTGTTATGCTGAAAATAAATTAAAAAAAAAGAATTCATGGAAACAAATGAAAATGAAAACACAACAGTTCAAAATCTTTGGGATACAGCAAAGGTGGTTCTGAGAGGAAAGTATATAGCAATACAAGCCTTTCTCAAGAAACAAGAAAGGTCTCAAGTACAGAACCTAACCCTACACTGACAGGAGCTGGAGAAAGAACAGCAAAGAAAGCCTAAACCCAGCAGAAGAAGAGAAATCATAAGGATCAGAGCAGAAATCAATGGAATAGAAATCAAAATAACAGTACGACAAATCAATGAAACTTAGGAGCTGGTTCTTTGAACATGCATCAGCAACATGGCAGAGATCTCCACTACCAATAGAACTGCTATTCAACATAGTACTAGAAGTCTTACCCCCAGCAATCAGACAACAACAAAAAAAAATAAAATAAAATGCATTTGAAAGAATTAATGATTGATAAACCCCTGGCCAGACCTATGAAAAAGAAAAGAGAATGGACCCAAATTAATAAAATGAACGAGAGAGGAGAGATCACAACCAACACCAAAGAAATACAAACAATTATAAGAACATATTATGAACAACTATATGCCAGCAAATTTGACAATCTGGAAGAAATGAATGCATTCCTAAAGACTTACAAACTACCAAAACTGAACCAGTAAGAAATAGAAAACCTAAACAGACCCATAACCAGCAAGGAGATTGAAGCAGTCATCAAAATCTCCCCAGAGGGTGCCTGGGTGGCTCAGATAATTAAGCGTCTGCCTTCAGCTCAAATCATGATCCTGGGGTCCTGGGATCAAGTCCTGCATCGGGGTCCCTGCTCAGTGGGGATCCTGCTTCCCCCCTCCTCCTCTACTGCTCCCCCTTCTTGTGTTCTCTCTCTCTCTCTCTCTCTCTCTCTCAAATAAATAAAATCTAAAAAAATAAATAAATAAAAAGAAAATTAAAAAATCTCCCAACAAACAAGAGCCCAGGACCAGACGGCTTCCCAGGGGAGTTCTACCAAACATTTAAAGAAGAATTAAGACCTATTCTCCTGAAACTCTTCCAAAAAATAGAAATGGAAGGAAAACTTCCAAACTCATTTTAGGAGGCCACCATTGCCGTGATCCCAAAACCAGACAAAACCCCATCAAAAAGGAGAATTACAGACCAATATCCTTGATGAACATGGATGCAAATATTCTCACCAAAATACTGGCCAACAGGATCCAACAGTACATTAAAAGGATAATTCACCATGACAGAGTGAGAGTTATTCCTGGGCTGCAAGATTGGTTCAACATCTGCAAATCAATCAGTGTGATTAATACATTAATAAAGAACAAGAGCTATATGATACTCTCAATAGATTCTGAAAAAGCATTTGACAAAGTACAGCATCCTTTCTTGATCAAAACTCTTCACAGTGTAGGGATACAGGGTACATACCTCAATAACATCAAAGACATCTACAAATATCATTCTCAATTGGGGAAAACTGAGAGCTTTTCCCCTAAGGTCAGGAACATGGCAGAGATCTCCACTACCAATAGAACTGCTATTCAACATAGTACTAGAAGTCTTACCCCCAGCAATCAGACAACAACAAAAAAAATAAAATAAAATGCATCTGAAGCAGCAAAGAAGTCAAACTCTCACTCTTTGCAGATGATATGACACTTTAAGTGGAAAACCAAAAAACTCCACTCCAAAACTTCTAGAACTCATACAGGAATTCAGTGAAATGTCAGGATATAAAGTCAATGCACAGAAATCAATTGCATTTCTATACACCAATAGCAAGACAGAAGAAAGAGAAATTAATGAGTCGATCCCATTTACAATTGCACCCAAAACCATAAGATACCTAGGAATAAACCTAACCAAAGAGGCAAAGAATCCATACTCAGAAAACTATAAAATACTCATGAAAGAAATTGAGGAAGACATGAAGAAATTGAAAAACATTCCATTATATGGATTGGGAGAACAAAATTGTTAAAATGTCTATGCTACTTAAAGCAATCTACAAATTTAATGTAATTGCTATCAAAATAGCACCAATTCTTTTTCAGAGAAATGGAAAAAAATAATCCTAAAATTTATATGGAACCAGAAAAGACCTCGAATAGCCAGAGGAATTCAGAAAAAGAAAACCAAAGTTGGTGGCACTACAATTCCAGACTTCAAGCTCAATTACAAAGCTGTCACCATCAAGATAGTATGGTACTGGCACAGAAACAGACACATAGATCAATGGAACAGAATAGAGAGCCCAGAAATAGACCCTCAACTCTATAGTCAACTAAACTTCAACAAAGCAGGAAAAAATGTCCAATGGAAAAAAGACTGTCTCTTCAACAAATGGTGTTGGGAAAATTTGACAGGCACATGCAGAAGAATAAAACTGGACCATTTCCTTACACAACACACAAAAATAGGCTCAAAATGGATGAAAGACCTCAATGTGAGACAGGACCACCAAAATCCTTAAGGAGAACACAGGCAGCAATGTCTTCTACATCAGCTTCAGCAACTTCTTAGAAACATTCCCAAAGGCAAGGGAAGCAAGGACAAAAATGTACTACTGGGACTTCATCAAGACCAAAAGCTTTCACACAGCAAAAGAAACAGTCAACAAAATCAAAAGACAACTGGCAGAATGGGAGAAGATATTTGCAAATGATGTATCAGATAAAGGGCTAGTATCCAAAATCTATTAAGAACTTATCAAACTCAACACCCAAAGAACAAATAATCCAATCAAGAAATGGGCAGAAGACATGAACAGACATGTCTGTTTTGCAAAGAAGACATCCAGATGGCCAACAGACACATGAAAAAGTGCTCTACATCCCTCGGCACCAGGGAAATACAAGTCAAAACCACAATGAGATACCACCTCACACCAATCAGAATGGCTAAAATTAATAAGTCAGGAAATGACAGACACTGGCAATGATGCAGAAAAAGGGGAACCCTCCTACACTGTTGGTGGGAATACAAGATGGTGTAGCCACTCTGGAAAACAGCACAGAGGTTCCTCAAAAAGTTGAAAATAGAGCTACCCTATGACCCAGCAATCACACTACTGGGTACTTACCTGGAAGATACAAATGTAGTGATCTGAAGGGGTACGTACACCTGAATGCTTACAGCAGCAATGTCCACAATAGCCAAACTATGGAAAGAACCTAAATGTCCATCAATAGATGAATGGATAAAGAAGAAGTGGAATACACAATAAAATACTATGCAGCCATCAAAAGAAATTAAATTTTGCCATTTGCAATGACATGGATGGAACTAGAGGATATTATGCTGAATGAAATAAGTCAATCAGAGAAAGACAATTATCATTTGATCTCCCTGATATGAGGAATTTGATAGGCAATGTGGGGGGTTTCGGGGGTAGGGAAGGAAAAAATGAAACAAGATGGGATCAGGAGGAAGACAAACCACAAGAGACTCTTCATCTCTCAAAACAAACGAGGGTTGCTGGGGGGTCCCCCACCCCCAGGTAGTGATAGGGTTGGCTGGGTTATGGACACTGGGGAGGGTATGTGCTATGGTGAGTGCTGTGAAATGTGTAAGCCTGGTGATTTACATACCTGGACCCCTGGGGCAAGTAATATATTATATGTTAATAAAAACAATTTTAAAAAAATAAATAAATGGCTTTTTTCTAGTTAAAAAAAAAAAAAGATCAACAAAATTGATAAAGCTGTAGCCAGATTCATCAAAAAGAGAAAGAGAGGACTCAAAAATCAGAAATAAGAGTGGAGAAATAATAGCTGACACCACAGAAATACAAAGAATTTTAAGAGTATTATGAAAAATCACGTCAACCAATTGGACAAGCTAAAAAAAACAGATAAATTCCCAGAATCATATAAATTCCCAAAACAGAATCACAAAGAAATAGAAAACTTGAACAAACCAGTTACCAGCAATGAAATTGAACAAGAAATCAAAAAACTCCCAACAAACAAAAGCCCGGGACCAAATGTTTTCACAGGTAAATTCTACCAAACATTCAGAGAAGAGTTTATACTATTCCCAAACTATTTCAAATATTGAAGAGGAAGGAAAGCTTCCAAATGGTAGTCCTGGCCTCAGAGAATAACTTATATCAAGACCAGATAAAGATAATACAAAAAAAAAAAAAAAACTGTAGGCCAATATCTGATGAACACGGATGCAAAAATTCTCAGCAAAATATTGGCAAACAGGGGCGCCTGGATGGTTCAGTGGGTTAAGCCGCTGCCTTCGGCTCAGGTCATGATCTCAGCGTCCTGGAATCGAGTCCCGCATCGGGCTCTCTGCTCGGCAGGGAGCCTGCTTCCCTCTCTCTCTCTGCTTGCCTCTCCATCTACTTGTGATTTCTCTCTGTCAAATAAATAAATAAAATCTTAAAAAATATTGGCAAACAAAATCCAGCAGCATATTTTTTAAAATTCACTCACCAAGATCAAGTAGGATTTATTTCTGGGATGCAAAGATCATTTAATGTCTCATTTTAATCAACATGATACATCACATGAATAAAAGAAAAGATAAAAAAACATATGATCATTTCAAAGATGCAATAAAAGCATTTCACAAAGTAGAACACCTATTAATGATAAAAACACTTGATAAATCGGGTTTAGAGGGAACATACTTCAACATAATAAAAGCCATATATGAACAATCCATAACTAACATCATCCCCAATGGTGAAAAACTGAGAAGTTTTCCTCTAAGGTCAGAAACAAGACAAGAATGTCCACTCTCACCACTTTTATTCACACAGTACTGGAAGTCAGAGCCACAGTGATTGCACAAGAAAAATGAGTAAAAGACATCCAAACTGGCAAGGATGAAGTAAAACTTTTACTGGCAAGGAAGAAGTAAAACGTTCACTATTTGCAGATGGAATGATACTATATATAGAAAACTCTAAAGACTCCAGTACAAAATTACTACAACTAGTAAATGAAATCAATAAAGTTTTGGATAAAAAACAAATATACAGAAATGCGAATGCACTTCTATTCAGTAATAATGAAGTATCAGAAAGAAAATTCAAGTAAACAACCCCATTCACATTGAAACAAAACTGGAGGTATCTATCATAGTGATAGATATTAAGATATAGTACAAATCTGTAGTAACCAAAACAGTATGGTGCTGGCACAAACTAGACACATAGATCAATGGAATAAAATTGAAAATACAGAAATAAAACCATAATTATGTGGTTATTTAATCTTCAACAAAGGAGGCAAGAATATGCAATGAGATAAAGATAGTCTCTTCAACAAAGGGTGCTAGGAAAACTGGACACCTACATACAAATAATGAAACTGGATCATTTTCATACATCACACACAAAAATAAACTCAAAGTGGATTAAAGACTTACATGTGAGAACTGAAACCATAAAAATGCTAGAAGGCAGTAACGTCTCTGACGTCAGCCACTGGCAACATTTTTCTAGATAGGTCTCCTGAGGCAAAGGAAACAAAAGCAAAAATAAACTACTGGGCTACATCAAAATAAAAAGCTTCTGTACAGCAAAGGAAATAATCAACAAAATTAAAAGGCAACCCACTGACTTGGAGAAAATGTTTGTAAATGACATATCAGATAAAGGGTTAGTATCCAAAATATATGAAGAACTTATAAAACTCAAAACCAAATAATCCAGTTTAAAAATGGGCAGAAGACATAAACAGACACTTCTGTAAAGAAAACATACCGGTAATCAAAGATACTTAACATCACTAATCATCAGGGAAATGCAAATCAAACCCACAATGAGATATCACCTTGCACCTGTCAAATGGCTAAAATAAACACAAGAGGGGGTACCTGGGTGGCTCAGTCGGTTAAGGATCTGACTCTTGATTTCAGCTCATGTCATGATTCAGGGTGATGAGATTGAGCCCTACATGAGCCTGTGCTCAGCATGGAGCCTGCTTAATATTCTCTCTCTCCCTCTGCCCCTTCCCCTCATTTTCATGCATACCCATGAACTCTCTAAAAACAAAAACTAAAACAAAACCAAAATTAAAAAAGAAATACTGGCAAGGATGTGAAGAAAAAGGAACCCTCGTGCACTGTTGGTGGAAATGCAACATCCACTCTGGAAAACAGTATGGAGTTTCCTCAAAAAAATAAAAGTAGAATTACCATATGGTCCAGTAATTCTGTTACTAGGTATTTACTCAAAGGAAATGAGAACACAATTCGAAAAGATATATGCACCCCTATGTTTATTCCTGCATTATTTACACCAGCCAAATTATAGCAGCAACCCAAGTGTCCATTGATAGATGAACAGATACAGATGTACTATATATATAAAGAAATGTTACTGAGACATAAAAAAGAATGAAATCTTGCCATTTGCAACAACGTGGATGGACAAAGAGGATATTATATTAAGTGAAATATGTCAGAACAACAAATACCATATTACACTCCTATGTGGAATTTAAAAAACAAAACAAAGGAACAAAGATAAAAAGAGAGAGATGACCTAGACTCTTAAATACAGAGAACTAACTGGTGGTTGCCCAGGAAGGGGGGAGGATGGGTGGTCCCATACTGGGGGAAGGGGTGCAGTGCAATAGGTTAAGTGGATTAAAAGTATACATATCTTGATGAGCACTGAGAAATATACAGATTTAATCATTATATTGTTTACCTGAAACATAACACTGTGTGTTAATTTTAAAAAATGAATGAATATCAGACACAGTTTGCATTCACATGCAATGGATAACCATATATTTTCATAATAGAGGATGTGGGGGTTTCTAGAACAAAAATAAGCCTTCTGAAGCAGAGAATTAAGCATCTTTTGCCCAACATCTCATAAGATGTTTCTAGAATTTGATATAAATGAGTGTTTGACCATGGGACATCGATTGCCCATGCATTCAGAAGCATTTATAATGAGCTGGATTTTGCCAGAATAGTCCAGGTCATAAAACATGGTAGTGTCATCATTAATATATAGTAATGTATAACTGGTATACTCAGGACCAAGCCCATGAAAGACCTGGGACCCCTGCAAATGTCACAAGTAGATAAACCCATCTACTTGTGTCACCCACCATAGCTCAAACATGATTTCAATGGTATCCTGTATAGCAAGTTAAAGGCAGAAAGAAAATTCTAAACTTGACTTATGAGTGGGTTAGCACAGTGTGTGGGAGCAAACAAACAAAAACTTCATATCTCACCCAAGAATGGCTCAGGAAGACAGTACAAATAGAATACAAAATCCTTCCAATGGGCAAAACTTTGGAGAGAACACCTGGCATCTATTTTGCATGGAAACTGAAGTGGCTCAATTTCAGAATATATTTAGGAAAGATCAGAAGATCAAATAAAAGGAAATTTAGAATAGAGGCATATAGGTGGATGTATAGAAATGGGCACAAATTTAAATATTTTTTATAATTTTTTTATTTTTTTAATAAACATATAATGTATTTAGCCTCAGAGGTATAGGTCAAAATTAAATATTTTTATACATCATATTTATGCCCCAGAATGCCTTCATCTTAAAAGAGGTGCTAAAAAATTACATAATCAACTCAGCCAGTTGACAGCTTTCATCAGCAACCACCCAATGCTGGCATGAATTTTAGGGGGATACAATTAGTCCATAACAGTTGCTTAATTGGGACATTAAGTGGATAAAATACAGTAATGTTGGCCTGAGAAAAAGAAAGAGACAGTGAGTTCCAGTTGCAGCCTTGAGATCAACTGCAAAGGAGCTATAGAATGTCCTGCCAAATTCCTTCTAAGTTTTTCTCAATGTAAATTGTTCCCTGGAATCCTGGAGAGGCTGCTTCACAAATAGGATGGAGAAGTAACCCTGTGGTACAAGGGGTCAACGGCAGCTGTGCTGTTCAGATCTACCTCCAGGAGATGATTGCTGGAAGTCTAGAATGTGGCTAGCCTCCTTCACAACTGCCTCTCATCTTGAGCTGAGATCTTGTTCTTCTTGGAGGTGTGGCCCCAGCCAATAAAGAAGTCTTGAGAGTTCTACCCTTGCCAGAGGACTTGTTTAATGGCCAATCCCTGCTCAGGAGCTCACTGTGGGGGCTAGCAGAAACTTTGTCAGAGATGGAGCATGGTCTGATGGCTCCCTCTGGCCAATCTGCTCAATACATCTTTTTCATTTATGACTTCTTCTCTGCCTCTGTTGTCCAAAAGATGCAACTAACACATTTATAAAGTGGCTTATGTTACAGACAGAAAATTCTGATTCACTATCCATTTCCACTGATCGTTCAGTCCCTTCTGCCCTTGGTTGCTCATCACCATTTTTTCAGTTGCTTTCTCATGATCTCTGCCCTGAACAGTATCATCCTAACTTTCCCGTTTTTGTTTGGTTAGTCAGGATATCATTAGGGTTTCTCCTTAATTCGGCAATAGAGGCTTCAGTTAAAACCTTATCATATGTAGCCCCATCTATCCTTTGCTCAGTAGGAATCAATTTACCTCCCTCTATAGACCATAATATATCTCCTTATTTATGTTAGAAGCAATTTGATAAAATAAGATCTTTTCAAACTGCTGATACATAGCTGAAAAACTTGGGACTATGTGCAGATTATTTATCAATGTTTATAAGAGTGACTAAATGTTTTATATTAGCCCCAAATTTTGAAATATAGTTCTTCTATTTAATGACACAGATGCTGAGTAAGTGCTTATAAACTGAAGTGGGAAAGTAGAGGTTGAAGGTAATGGACCTTAAATATTGATTATTTGAGGTCAGCATCTTTCCTTGGCCAGAAGTAAAGGGTTATTTTCTTGGGCTTAGTACAACTCAGAGTGGTCTGCTTTCTGCATAACTCCTGACTTTCAAACACATAAAACAGCTCTCGCTGCTGGTTGACCATATATTTGGGCTCCTATCTCTGAAGATGTGCTCAGGTTTGGAACCACAAAAGCACTTTTATAGTGATCCTGTTTCTGGGAGAGACCAGCCATATCTTTCACTATTTATCCATATTATTGTAAAAATTTTAAGGTAAGAGACTTAGAGATCACTTTCTGGATTGTCTTTCTTTCCTAAATTAATCTTGGATTTGCAGAATAATCAGTTTCTTCTGAAATCACAAGCAAGTCCATATTGATGCTCTCTGCACATCTAAGAGCTTTAGCAGCTTACAACATATATTCAAATTCCTCATTTTCACAGTTCATTGCTATTCATTCAAACCAAACAGTGATTTAGATATCCGCAACCATTCTTTCATGGCACAATTATGTAACTGCCTTTGGCCCCAAACTTAGTTTGTTCTAACTCCATGCCAGTAATTTTCCTATAATCAAGATGTATACTGTACTGAGATCAAATAATTCCAAACTCCCACGCCTGTGTTGCCCTGGTTCCCTAGCCCAACCCTACTTAACATCTTTTCTTTGCCTCATCCTTCTAGTGATTTTCTTTAAGTCCCAAGTGGGTAGAAGGGCATCTCATGCTGCTCTTACACAGGGTCTCATGCTGCTTCTGCATAAACAAAGAAAGCAGTCTGCTTTTCTTATATGGTCCTTTTTCAGTTCACAACATCACTGCTTTAATTTTCCAAACTAGAAATCGTGCAGAATATGGCAGCATTCTGAACTCAGCTTTTCCCCATGGATACACAAAACCTACAGCTACATATGAATCATTTCCTTCTGAAAAAGATCCAAAAACCAGGTAAGCTTCTTCTCCACAACAAAGGAAAATATTGAAATGGGTAGGACAGGGAGAGACCCTCTCATTAAAAATCCTATCCCCAGTGTAGTGAGACACAATAGGGAAGAATCCCACCAGCCTAGAAGAGCAAAAGGTTGGTAACCCACATGAGGCACCCCAACCCCTGGGATCTGCACTGAGAGAAGACCCCAAAACACCTGGATTAGGAAACTAACAATACTGATGTCCAAGGGACCCAAAGTGTTATAGGAATGTGAGGTTCCCCCTCCAAGGGGCTCATGTGTGATCTCACTTACCCCAAGACTCAGCAATATAAGAGCAGTTTGAAAGGTGTCTAGATAATATGTGAAGGAGGTTCATTTGCTAATCTAAAAGTATCTCCTGGAAGGCAAGAGACAGATAAAGTCTCCCAGAGATGGAGGCACCGACAGACAACAGTTTTATACTCTCCACCTACGCTGGTAGCACAGGAGGGCAAGCTCTCATACAGCACCCTCTAGCCGCCTTGCTCAGACTGATGGAGCAAGTGATTACAGCACTATCCCACTGCCTTCCTGAAGTCCAAGAGCACAGGCAGTTGTAGCACTTCCCCACTCTTTGGCTAGGGCAAGCAAGTACAAATGGTCACACCATTCTCCTGCTTCATAGTTAAAATTGGCAAGTGGGGCAGTTATAACACTTCCTGCTTTTTGACTGAGACTAGTTAGTAAGAGCAGGTTTGGCGTTCTCTTGCTCCCAGCCTAAAGCCTTTGCATGTGCACAGACAAAGCATTCCATGCCTGCATTCTTGGAGCCCCCAGGCATGCACAGTAAAGAAATTTTTCTGCTGCCTTTCTGAAGCTGATTAGTGTGACACATCCTCTGCATTCTCCAGCTATCTAGCTAAAGAGAACAGGCATACATAATCCACAAAGGAGATGCTCCTTGGTCACCTAGCCCTGGTGGCCAAGAGGACTGGCATTCCTGAGCTTCATGGGAATGCAATAATCAGAAAGACAATGCTTGGCAATCCACTACCACCAGGGCACTGCAAAGACAGCAAACTGAAACATAACTTCAGTTTCCTGATGAAATAGTCTTATTTATTTAGTCCAGAGCTTTGGCTTCAGGGACAGACTTCAGATTTCCCAAATATCTAGAGGCTAAAGGATGTACTTCAAGGGAATGTAAGCATAAAGACACCATCCTTGAACAGTGCTTAGATCTTACTACAGCTCGATGAGATCACTCAGAAGAGAGGTCATATACTTGTCTGGAGTGCTGATTTTTGCAATTGTCACCAAAGGGACACCTCCAGATATCCTGATGTGGAAGCCCGCATGGATAATAATTTTGGCCCCAAAGGACTGTATATACTTGCATACGGTAAAAGGTGCTAAGAGACTGGCTTCCAGTCAACTTGCAGCTAGGTGCTAAATGAGATTTCTCCTGTTGGAACACTGACAGGTCTTGACATACCCTCAGCAACAGGGACAAATCAAAAACAAATCAGGCAGCTTATAAAATCAAACACTCAAGAGACAACCAAGAGCTATGGAAAGGCTGAATGAGAAGGTTCATCACCTACACAAGCCTTCCCCTGTAAGACTGAGGAAGATAGCGTTGTTGCCTAATACATAGTTGGGAGCATGAAGAGTCAAGCAAAATGAGGAAACAGAAGTATGTTCCAAACCAAAGAATAAGACAAAACCTCAGAAAAAGACTTTAACAATATGGAGATAAGTAATCCACTTGATAAAGAATCTAAAGTAATAACTATAAAGATGCTCAACAAACTCAGTGAGAACTTCAACAAGATAAATATAAGAAAGTACCAAAGAGAAGTCAGAGCTAAAAAATACAGTAACTGAACTGAAAATACATTAAAGTGGTTCAACAGTAAACTAGATGAAGCAGAACAACAGATCAGTGAATTGGAAGTCAAAACAATGGACATCTAGACAGAACAACAAAAAGAATAATTAAAAACAATGATGATGATTTCAGATACCTCTGAGACAATAACAGGCAGAATAATATTCACATTAAAGGGTCTCAGAGGGAAAAGAGAAAACAAGAAAGGGGCAGAAAAATTATTGAAGACATAATGGCTGAAAACTTCCTTAACCTGGGGAGGAAAGAGACATCCAGGTCTAGAAAGTCCAAAGAATTCCAAGTAAGATGAACCTAAAAAGATCCTTACCAAGGAATGCCAAAATTCAAATATTACAAGTTAAAGAGAGAACTTAAAAGCAGCAAGAGAAAAATAAATTGTTACATACAAGGGAAACCCCATAAGTCTATCAGCAAGATTTGTCAGCAGAAATTTTGTGGACTAGAGGGAGGGACATGACAAATTCAAAGTGCTGAAAGAAAAAAAAAAATCAATAAAAAGTACTACACCCAGAAAGATTATCATCAAAATTGCATGAGAGATAAAGAAATTTCCAGACAGGCAAAAATTAATAGGGTTCATCAGTACTAAAATTTCATTTAAAAAATGTGTCAGGGACTTTAAGCTGAAAAAAAATTGTAATTTATAACAAGAAAACATAAAGTCAAAATCTTCCTGGAAAAGGCAAATATATAGAAAGGTAATAGATTAATCACTTATAAATCTGCTATGAAGGTTAAAAAACAGAAAGCAGTAAAATTAACAAGACTACAAAAATTAGTTAATGGATACATAAAATTTATAGGTGTAATGTTATATCAAAAACAAAACCATTAGGGGACAATTTAAATGTGTTCAAATTTAAGTTGCTATCAACTTAAAATAGACTATTACACACATAGATTGACATATGCAAACCCTACAGTGATCACAAAGCAAAAACTTGTAGTAAATTAACAAAAGAAATGAGAAAGGAATGTAGTTAAAACGCTAAAGAAAGTCATCAAACCACAAGGGAAGAAAGTAAAGAAGCGAAGAACTACAAAAACAGCCAGAAAACAATTAACAAAATACAAAAAGCACATAACTATCAAAAGTTATTTTAAATGTAAATGTACCACAGAAAGCCAATTGAGGGCTGTTGTAGGGGAAGTGGGCAGGGGACGGGCTAAATGGGTGATGGGTATTATGGAAGGCACCTGTGATGAGCACTGGGTGTTATATGTTAAGTTAAAAATCATTAAATTTTACTCCTGAAACCATTATTACACTATGTGTTAACTAATTAGAAACTTAATAAAGTCTCCTTAAAAATTTTTTAAAAATAAATGTAAATATACTAAAATTTCCAATCTAAAGACATAGAGTAGTTGAATAGATTTTTTTAAAAAGACAAATGTATATACTGCTTATAAGTGATTCATTTCAGGTCTAAGGACACACACAAACTGAATATGCCAATATGGAAAAATATATTCCATGCAAATAGAAATGTAAAGAAAGCTGGTGTAGCTTTACTCATGTCAAACAAAACAGACTTTAAAACAAAGATAATAACAAAGGTAAAGAGCAATACATAATGATAAAGGGCTCAATCCAGTAAGAATATATAATATTTATAAATATATATATACATCTAAGGAGCTCCAAAATATACAAAGCAAATACTAAAAGACCTAAAAGGAGAAACTGACAGGAATATAATAATAGGGCACTATAAAACCCCACTTACATCAATTGATGGATCATTCAGACAGAAAATCTATGAGGAAATATCAGCCTTAAATTAAGCTTAATAATAATTAGTTGGACTTAACAGATTTATGCCTATCTGTATATATCTCTATCTATATATCTATATTTACATATATAATATTTCATCCTAAAACAGCATACACATTCTTCTCAAATACACATGAAATATTCTCCAGGATAGATCACATATTAGGTCATGAAACAAGTCTGAATAAATTAAAGAAGACTGAAATCATAACAAGCATCTTTTTTCACACTAAGAGAGAGTGAGAGTGTGAGAGAGAGAGAGACAAACCAAGAAACAGAATCTTAACTATAGAGAACAAATTGGTGGTTACTAGAAGGGAGGTAGGTGGGGGAATAGGGGAAATAGGGGATTAGGCTTTAGGAGAACACTTATCACGTTGGAAAAAAAAAAGAAAATGATAAAAAATAAAAATATCTTGTCATTTGAAACAAAATGGATGGACCTAGAGGGTATAATGCTAAGTAAAGTAGTCAAAGAAAGAAAAATACCATATGATTTCACTCATATGTGGAACGTAAGAAACAAATGAACAAATAAAAGATAAAACTGAGACTCTTAAATACAGAGAACACATACGTATACTATATGTGAATTATACTTAATTAAAAAATATTTTTTATCTTTAAAAAAATTATATGATCAATTCCACCAAGGCAGAAAAAGCATCTGACAATATTCAGCATCTGTTAATGGTATAAACTCTCAACACAGTAGGTATACATGAAATGTACCTCAACATAATAAAGGCTATAAATGACAACCCACAGCCATTATTATACTCAACAGCAAAACAAAACAAAACAAAATCTTTGAAAGCTGTTCCTCTAAGATCAGGAACAAGACAATGATGCCAATTATCCCTAATTTTAGTCAACACAGTAGTCCTGGAACTCCTAAACACAGCAATTAAGCAAGAAAAAGAAAGAAAAGATATCCAAGTGAGAAAGAAGTAAAACTCTATTTGGAGATGATAACCCCAAGATGAAACCCTAAAGACACTACACAAAAACTGTTAGAATAAATGAATTCAGTAAAGCTGTAGGACATGAGATCAATATGCAGAAATCTGTTGTATTTTTATATGCCAATAACAAACTATTGGAAAGACAATTCAAGAAAACAGTCCCATTTATAATAGCATCAGAAAGAATAAAGTACTCAGGTATAAATTTAACTGAGTAGGTGGAAAACCTACACATTGAAAACTATAAAGACACTGATTAAAAAAAAAATGACACAAAAATTGAAAGATATTCTGTGCTCATGGATTGGAAGAATTAATATTATTAAAATGTCCACACTAACCAAAACAATCTACAGATTCAATGCAATCCTTATCAAAATTCCAATAAAATTTTTCACACAACTAGAATAATTTTAACATTTATATGTAACCATAAAAGACCTTGAATGACCAAACTTGGGAAAGAACACAACTGAAGAGATCACACTCCATGATTTCAAACTATACTACAAAGCTATCATACCTAAAACAGTATCATATTGATATAAAAACATATAGACTAGTGGAACAAAACAGAAAACCTAGAAATAAACCCATACTGATATTATCAATCTATGACAAAGGAGGCAAGAATATACAATGGGGAAAAGAGTCTCTTCAATTAATCATACTGTGAACACTAGACAGCAACATGCAAAAGAAACTGGCCCACTTTCTTACATCATACACAAAAAATAACTCATGTATTAAATGCTTGAATATAAGACCTGAAACCATAAAAATCCTAAAAGAAAACATAGGCGTTAGTTCTATCAGTTCCTTGACATTAGTCTTAACAATTATTTTTTTGGATGATACTCCAAAATCAAGCAAAAAATAAACAAATGGGACTACATCACACTAAAAAGCTACTACACAGGAAAGAAATAATCATGAAAACAAAAAGGCAGTCTAATGAATGGGAGAAGATAAAGGCAAATAATTTATTTGAAAGGGGGTTAGTACTCCAAAAGTATAAAAAATTCACACAAAAAACAAAATAGCATCATGAAAAAAATGGGGAGGATCTGAAGAGATTTTTCTAAAATAGACATTCAGATGGTCAACAGGCACATAAAAAGATGTTCAACTAATTATCTGGAAAATGAGAATCAGAACCACAATGAGATAGAACATTACACCCATCAGAATGACTCTAAACAAAAAAGACTAGAAATAATAAGTATTTGCACTGATGTGGAAAAAGGGGAACACTTGTGCACTATTGGTGGGAGTGTATATTTGTATAGCCAGTATGAAAAACAGTATTGAGTTTCCTCAAAGAATTAAAAATAAGATCACCATAAAATTCCACTACTGGATATTTATCCAAAGAAACTGAAAACAGTAATTTGAAAATATGTATGTATCTCTATGCTTATTGCAACATTATTTATAATAGCCACAACATGGAAAAACCTAACTACCCAATAACGGATGAATGAATAAAGAAGGTGTGAGAAATAGACACACACACACACACACACACACACACACACACACACGGGGTACTAATCCATGAAAAGAGAATGAAATCTTGACATTTGTGACAACATGAATTGACCTTGTGAGTATTATGCTAAGAGAAATAAGTCAGATGGGGAAAGAAATACTGTATGATTTCATTTATAAGTTATATAAATAACATTTATATATTCATTTATTTATATATGAATACTCACTCATTTTATATTTATATTTCATTTACTTACATTTATATTTCATCTACATAGGATTTCATTTATATGAATATATATTTTATATATTAAATATATATCTCAAATATATACTTCATATATATTGTTTCATTTAAACTCATCTAAAAAACAAAGCAAGCAAACAAAAAATAAAACTCTGATTCTAGATACAGAAAGAAAATTGGTGGCCGCCACAGTGGAGACAGACTGGGGGTGGGGTTATGGTAAGTGAAGGGATCAAGAAGTACAAACTACAGTTATAAAATAAGTCATGGTAATGTAATGCACAGGATGGGGAGTATAATCAATAATATTATATTAACTTTATCTGGTGACAGATGGTAGCTGGACTTTTTTTTTTTTTTTTAGATTTTATTTATTTGACAGAGAGAGATCACAAGTAGACAGAGAGGCAAGCAGAGAGAGAGGAAGGGAAGCAAGCTCCCCGCTGAGCAGGGAGCCTGATGCGGGACTCGATCCCAGGACCCTGAGATCATGACCTGAGCCGAAGGCAGCGGCTTAACCCACTGAGCCACCCAGGTGCCCGGTAGCTGGACTTCTTATGATCATTTTGTAATGTATACAAATGTCAAATCATTGTGTTATGCAATGACACTAATATAATACGGTGTGTCAATTATACCTCATTGTAAAAAAAAAAAAAAAAAACTTGCTAACAATCACCTTTAAAAATGGCAAAGGGAAGGAGTTAAGATGGTGGAGTACTAGGTGGACCCTAAGCTTGCCTTGTCCCTCGAACATAGCTAGATCAATATCAAACATTGAGCAACCAGGAATATGATCTGAGACTTAAGAAAACAATCTGCACAACTAGAGGGCAGAATGCAGTAGATATGAGGCTTATCTTAAACAAACCAAAGCACACCTAGTTAAAGGCCCAAACACTTCCCACTACAAGCAAGGAGGAACTCTGTAGAGGATGGACCAGTGGGAAAGAGCACCCAAAATGCAACAGCACAGTGCACTCAGCATACACCAGAAACACCTCCTGAAGTGCCAGACCCTGGACAGTGCATGACCTCTTTTTAATACAGTATTACTCTGAGGCACAGGAAACGTAACAAGCTTTCATAACACATGAAAGATAAAAACTTAGCCAAAATGATGAGATGGAGGAATTTTCCCCAAAAGAACAGTCAGGAAGATATCACAGCCAGGGACTTGCTCAAAGCAGATATAAGCAATATAACTAAATAAGAGTTTAGTTTAACCATTATAAGACTACTAGCTGGACTTGGGGGGGGGGGGAAGCATAAAAGACAGCAGAAAAACTCATCCTACCGAGATTAAAGACCTAAAAACTACTCAGGCTGGAATAAAAAATTCTATAACTGACACGCAAAACAGACTGCATATAATTGGTCTGTGAGGATTGAAGAGGCAGAGGGGAGGATAGGTGATATAGAAGACAAAATTGTGGAAAACAATGAAGCTGAAAAGAAGAGGGGAAGAAAACTATTAGAACAGGAAGGTAGATTTAAGAAACTCAGTGATTTCATAGCCAAACTATGGAAAGAACCTAGACGTCCATCAACAGATGAATGGATAAAGAAGATGTGGTATGTATATACAATGGAATAAAATGCAGTCATCAAAAGAAATGAAATCTTGCCATTTGCAACAACATGGATGGAAATAAAGGTTATTATGCTTAGCAAAATAAGTCAATCAGAGCAAAACAATTATCATATGAGCTCCCTGATATGAGGAAGTTGAGAGGCAAAGTAGGGGGTTTGGGGGGTAGGGAAGGAATAAATGAAACAAGGTGGGATTGGGAGGGAGACAAACCATAAGAGACTCTTAATCTCACAAAACAAACTGAGGGTTGTTGGGGAGAGAGGGGTAGGGAGAGGGTGGTTGGGTTATGGACATTGGGGAAGGTAAGTGCTATGGTGAGTGCTGTAAAGTGTATAAACCGGGCAATTCACAAACCTGTAACCCTGGAGCTAATAACACATTATATGTTAATAAAAAATATAATAAAAAAACCTCAGTGATTTCGTAGGAGTCCCAGAAGAGGTAGAGTGAGGGAAGTGGGTAGATGGTTCAGTTGAACAAATTATAGCTGAGAACTTCCCTAATCTGGGGAAGGAAACAGAAATTCAGTTCCGAGAGGCACAGAGAACTCCTCTCAAAATCAACAAAAACAGGACAAGACCACAACATATTATAGTGAAACTTGAAAAATACAAAGATAAAGAGAGAACCCTGAAAGCAGCTCAGGAGAAAAAGTCCTTAACCTACAAGGGTGGAGACATAAGGCTTGCAGAAGATGTGTCCACAGAGACCTGGCATGTCAGAAGGGTCTGGCATGATATATTCAAGGTGATAAATGGGGAAAATATAGAGCTAAGAACACTATCCTGCAAGGCTGTCATTCAGAATACAAGGAGAAATAAAGAGATTCCGAGACAAACAAAAACTAAAGGAGTTCATGAACACTAAACCAGCCTTGGAAGAATTAAAGGGGACTCTCTGAGTGGGAAAGAAAGACCAAAAGTAACAAAGACTAGAAAGGAACAGGAACAATCTAGAGGAACAGTGACTTTACAAGTAAAAATGGCACTAATAATATCTTTCAATAATCACTGAGTGTAAATGGACTACATACTCCAATCAAGAGACATAAGGTATCAGAATGGATTAAAAAACAAACAAACCAAGATCCACTGATTTGTTGCCTACAAAAGACTCATTTTAGACCCCAAGACACAACCAGATTGAAAATGAGGGGGTAGAGAACCACTGGTCATGCTAATGGACATCAAAACAAAGCTGGCATAGCCATCCTTATATCAGACAAACTGGATTTTTTAAAAAGATTTTATTTATTTGACAGAGAGAGATTACAAGTAGGCAGAGAGAGAGGAAGGGAAGCAGGCTCCCCGCTGAGCAGAGAGCCCAATGTGGAGGTCGATCCCAGGACCCTAGGATCATGACCTGAGCCGAAGGCAGAGGCTTCAAACCACTAAACGACCCAGGTGCCCCAACAAACTGGATTTTAAACCAATGACTGTAACGAGAGATGAAGAAGGGCACTATATCATAATAAAGAGGTCTATCCAACAAGATTTAACAATTATGAATATTTATGCCCCTAAACTGGGAGCAGCCAAATATATAAACCAATTAATAATAAACTTAAAGTCATTGATAATAATACAAGAATAGCAGGGGACTTTAATACCCCACTCACAGCAATGGACAGATCATCTAACAGAAGATCATCAAGGAAAGAAGGGCTTTGAATGGCACACTGGACCTGATGGACTTAACAGATATATTCAGAGCATTTCATCCTAAAGGAGAAAAATACACATTCTTTTCAGGTAGACATACTCCAGAATAGATCACATACTGGGTCACAAATCAGGTCTCAACTGGTATAAAAACACTGAGATCATACCATGCATATTTTCAGACCACAATGCTATGAAACTTGAAGTCAACTATAAGAAAATATTTGGAAGAACCACAAATACATGAAGGTTAAAGAACATCCTACTAAATAATGAATGGGTCAATCAGGAAATTAAAGAAGAATTTTTAAAAAATACATGGAGGCCGCATAATATTCCATTGTGTATACATCTTCTATGCAGCCATCAAAAGAAATGAACTCTTGCCATTTGCGAACATGGATGGAACTAGAGCATATCATGCTTAATGAAATAAGTCAAGCGGAGAAAGACAACTATCATATGATCTCCCTGATATGAGGAAGTGGTGATGCAACATGGGGGCTTAAGTGGGTAAGAGAAGAATAAATGAAACAAGATGGGATTGGGAGGGAGACAAACCATAAGTGACTCTTAATCTCACAAAACAGAGGGTTTCTGGGGGGAGGAGGGTTGGGAGAAGGGGGGTGGGGTTATGGACATTGGGGAGGGTATGTGCTTTGGTGAGTGCTGTGAAGTGTGTAAACCTGGTGATTCACACACCTGAACCCATGGGGATAAAAATATATGTTTATAAAAAATAAACAATTTTTAAAAAAATACATGGAGGCCAATGAAAATGAGAACAAGACAGTTCAGAACCTTTGGGATGTAACAAAGGTGGCCCTAAGAGGGAAATATATAGCAAAAGAGGCCTTCCTTAAAAAGGAAGAAAAGTCTCAAATACACAATCTAACCTTACAACTAAAGGAGCTGGAAAAATAACAGCAAATAAAGACTAAATCCAGCAGGAGAAGGGAAAGAATATAGATTAGAGCAGAAATCAATGATAGCATGGAGGACATGGGGAGATGGAGAGGAGAAGGGAGTTGGGGGAAATTGGAAGGGGAGGTGAAGCATGAGAGACTATGGACTCTGAAAAACAATATGAGGGTTTTGAAGGGGCAGGGGGTGGGAGGTACCAGGTGGTGGGTATTATAGAGGGCATGGGTTGCATGGAGAACTGGGTGTGGTGCAAAAATAATGAATACTGTTATGCTGAAAATAAAAAATAAATTAAAAAAAGAAATCAATGATATAGAAATTTAAAAAAAAAACAGATGAACGGCACTGGGAGCTTTGAAATTGTTAATAAAACTGATAAATCCCTATACAGACATCAAAAGAGGAAGGACCCAAATAAATAAAATCATGAGTGAAAGAAGAGAGATCACAACCAACACCGAAGAAATACAATTATAAGAGAATATGATGAACAACATATGCTAGCAAATTAAGCAATCTGGAAGAAATGGATAAATTTCTAGAAACATAAACTACCAAAACTGACAGCAAGAAAGAGAAATCTGAACAGACCCAACAAACAAGAGTACAGGGCCAGATGGCTTCCCAGGGGGAATTCTACAAAATATTTAAAGAATTAGTATCTAGTCTTCTAAAACTGGTTGAAAAAAAAAATAGAAATGGAAAGAAAAGATCCAAACTCATTATATGAGGTTGGCATTACCTTGATCACAAAACCAAACACCCCAGACCCACATCCCTGAAGAACATGAATGCAAAAATTCTCACCAAGATAGTACCTTATAGGATCCAAAGGTATATTAAAAGGATTATTCACCAGGACCAAGTGGGATTTATTCCTGGGCTGTAGTGTGGTTCAACATCCACAAATCAATCAACATAATACATTTATAAAAGAAAGGACAAGAACCACACAATCTTCTTAATATACACAGGAAAAGCATTTGACAAAATACAGCATCATTTCTTGATTTAAAAAAAAAAATCTCTGCTGTGTAAACATAGAAGGAACATACCTCAATATCATAAAGGCCATATATGAAAGACCCAAAGCAAATATTACCCTCAATGGGGAAAAACTGAGAGCATTTCTCCCAAGATCAGGAATATGACAGAGATGTTACCACTTCCATTCAATATATCACTGCAAGTCCTAGCTTCAGCAATCAGACAACAAAAAGAAATAAAAGGAATCCAAATTGGCAAAAAAGAAATGAAACTCTCACTTTTCACAGTCAACATGACACTTTATGTCAAAACCCAAAAGACTCACATGACACTTTATGTCAAAAACCCAAAAGACTCACCAAAAAATTGCTAAAATTGATACAGGAATTTAGCAAAATGACAGGATATAAAATCAATGCACAGGTGTCAGCTGCATCTCTGTACACTAACAATGAAGCAGA
Organism: Mustela nigripes; assembly: GCF_022355385.1. NCBI lineage: Eukaryota > Metazoa > Chordata > Mammalia > Carnivora > Mustelidae > Mustela > Mustela nigripes. Next base: position 64,241,784 of record NC_081569.1, on the reverse strand, counting down.
AGAAAGAGAAATTAAGGAATTGATCCAATTTACAATTGTATCAAAAACCATATGATACATAGGAATAAACCTAACCAAAGATAGAAAATATATGTACTCTGGAAACCAAATAACACTTATGAGAGAAACTGAGGAAGACACAAAGAAATGGAAAACATTCCATGATCATAGGCTGGAAGAATATTGTTAAGATGTCTATGCTACTCAAAACAATCTACACATTTAATGCAACCTCTATCAAAATACCATTAGCCCTTTTCACAAAGCTGGAACAAACAATCCTAAAGCCTGCATGAAATCAGAATAGACCCCAAATACCCAAAAGAATGTTGAAAAAGAAAACTGAAGCAGAAGGCATGACAATTCTGGATTAAAAGCAGTATTATAAAGCTATAATCATCAAGACAGTATGGTACTGGTACAAAACCAGACACACCAATCAATAGAACAGAATAGAGAACCTAAAAAAGGACCCTCAATTCTATGGTCAACTAAACTTCAACAGAGCAGGAAATGATATTCAGTGGAAAAAGACAGCCTCTTTGACAAATGGTGTTGGAAAAATTGGACAGCCACATAGAGAAGAATGAAATTGGTCCACTTTCTCACACCACGCACAAGAATAAACTCAATATGGATGAAAGACCTAAATGGGAGACAAGGAATCCAACCAAATCCTAGAGGAGAATGCAGACAGAAACCTCTTTAACTTCACCACAACTTCCTGCAATACCTGTTTTTAAAGGCAAGGGAAACAAAGGCAAAATTGAACTATTGGGACTTCATTGGGTTACATATCTTTTGCACAGCAAAGGAAACATTCAACAAAACTAAAAGGCAACCTATGGAATGGGAGAAGATATTTGCAAATGACTTATCAGATCAAGGGCTAGTATCCAAAATCGTTAAAGAACAGATCAACCCCAACACCCCCCTCCAAAAAAACCAAAAAATCCAGTCAAGAAATGGGCAGAAGACATGAACAGACACTTCTCCAAAGTAGTCATACAAATGACCCACAGACACATGAAAACATGCTCAACATCACTTAGCATCAGGGAAATACAAATCAAAACCACGATAAGCAACCCCCTCACACCAGTCAGAATGGCTAAAATTAACAAGTCAGGAAATAATACATGTTGTTGAGGATTCAGAGGAAATGGAGCCATCTTATACTGTTGGTGGGCATACAAACTGTACAGCCACTCTGGAAAACAGTATGAAGTTTCCTCAGAAAGTTGAAAATAGAGCTACCCTCCAACCCAACCCAGCAATTGCCGTACTGGGTATTTACTTCAAAAATACAAATGCAGTGATCTGAAGGGGCATCTGGACCCCAATGTTTACAACAGTAATGTCTGCAATAGCCAAACTATGGAAAGAACCTAACTGTCCCATGCCCACACACAGGAATATTACTGAGTCATCAAAAAGAATGAAATTTTGCCATTTGCGGTGATTGTGGATGGAACTAGAAGGCATTATGCTAAGTGAAATAAGCCAGAGAAAGATAAATATCATAATTTCACTCATATGTGGAATTTAAGAAACAAAACAGATGGACAGAGGGAAAGGGAAGGAAAAATAAGATGAAAACAGAGGGGAAGGCAAACCATAAGAAACTTCTAACTCTAGGAAACAAACTGAGAGTTGCTGGAGGGTAGATGGGTGGGTGGAATGTGGTAACTGGGTGATGGGCATTAAGGAGGGCACCTGATGTAATGAGCACTGGCTGTTATATGCAGCTGATGAATCACTAAATTCTACTACAAAATTAATAATATACACTATATGTTAACTAAGAATTTAAAAAATCAAAAATGACAAATAAAAAGGTGAGACAGAGAAGGAAGCGTTATTTTAGTCCAGCTCACCTTTCTAATACATTTCTTCTTTTTAAAGATTCTATTTATTTGTCAGAGAACAAGTGAGCAAACAAACAGGAGGAACAGCAGGCAGAGGTAGAAGCAGGCTCCCTGCAGAACAAGAAGCCCAATGCAGGACTTGATCCCAGGACCCTGGGATCATGACCCGAGCGGAAGGAGACGCTTAACTGACTGAACTACGCAGGCATCCCTCTCATATATTCTTTAGCTTCCAGTCTCATTGTCCGAGATTACTTTAGGCTATAATCATTTGCACTATTTCAATAATCTTTATGCCCATCTTTTGGCATGTACTTTCCGTTCTTTCCAGCCCAGCCTCCAAGGGGCTGCCAGAGCGATCTTTCTCAACTTAATTCAGACCTACCTTGCTTGGCAAAACAACTTTCTATTCTTGCTACCAGTAAATAAGCACTATCTCTGTGAAGCATTTGGGGGTTAATTTCATGCTAATTTAGATAAAATATGATCCCCCATCTATCAATTCCCAGAATATTTTACAAAGTCAAACTATGCCTGAAATATTTGCTAGCAGAATGCTATTTAATCTTGAGAGTTAACTATGCCTTTTTTTTTTTTTTTTTTTTTTTGCCTCTTGCTCAGAACTTTAGGGTCCTCAATCCTGTTTACAACAGGTTATATTTCTGTTCTTTTTGCTGATAGTTCTGTATATGAGGACAATTTAATTTGTATCTTAGCTATAATCTAGAAATGCACTGGGCATTTGCAAGAGAGACCCAGGGTTTTTGAAGCTTACTTTCTGAGCCCTTCCACGTATGTAGGATTAGTTTTACACTTACTGAAAAAAATACTTGCATGATATATTTACCAGCCTATAAAAGGGAGAAAAATTAATTCTATATAGTTCTGAAGGTGCAATGCTTTTGAAAATAAAGAACATACATCAGACACAGAATGCAGGACATTGGATTACATGGTTACAACCACAGATGAAAACTTTAAAACTTCCCAATAATGCAACTGGACCCAAAGACCAAAAGTACTGAAAAACATTTATAAAGCCCTATAGAATATAAGACACTGATCACTAGGTATCATGCAGAGAAACTGATTAAAAATTTAAGATTTGGTCTCTGCTCAAAAATTAACTAGTGGCATAAATACTATGAAAGAAATGCAAAGGGCCATGAGGGCTTTAGCATTCAGCTGTGTGACATTCAAAGTCTGTGTTAAAATACAGATAATATCTGATATGGGTATTGAAAGATGGACAAGAATTTACTGGATGAAAGAGAAGGCATTCTGCATGGATCAAATGGTATGAATAACTGTAAAAATACCTAAAGCTTTTGAGTGTGTATAGGCTAGTTGAACCAGAACATAAGCTCCAATATAAAAGTACTATGAAGAGATTTCTCTAACCTACCCTTCCACTGTTATACAAGACACTGAACACAAGTGTAAGTAGTTTCCCATTGCCTACAGAAGTATAATTACTAGAGTCTTTGAAAAAAGTGGTGATAATCATAACTGCTCTTTAGAGACATTAATTTAAGCCATAATGGAAAAGTTCCATAGGGGAGCATAAAAAAGTAGAGAATAAGCAGGCTTTAGACCAGTAATAAGGGCTTATGGTGATTTCTGACAGTCTCTGAAATCGTTCTTCTCAACTTCCCAATTTAAAAAAAAAAAAGAAAGAAAGAAAGAAATCTATTGTTGGGCCTCTGCCTTTGGCTTGGGTTGTGTTCTCAAGGTCCCAGGATCAAGTCCCACATCCGGCTCTCTGTTCAGCGGGAAGCCTGCTTCCCCTTCTCTCTCTGCCTTCCTCTCGGCCTACTTGTGATCTCTGTCAAATAAATAAATAAAATCCTTAAAAAAAAAAAAACCTATCTGTGAAGGCACAAAGTCTACTTGGAGAGAGGGAGTCTGCCACTATGGAATGCTTAACCCCTCCCCTCTGCTTACTGCTAAGTAATCTTGCTATATAACGCTTTTATAATCTAGGGGCAGCCAACCCCTGGCCTCAAAAATCATTACCTCCAAGTAGTGATTCCCCCTTGAACTCCAATGGTACCTCTTCCTACAAATATTTAAGAACTGCACCTTTAAGAAAATAATAGAAAATAAAAGCTTTTAACCCAATTATAAAATGATTATCCCAGCATCTGCCACCAGCTGGGTTCTTTCCTCTCTTGCCACAGTATTCTCCTAGAAGTAACATTTCTCTGAATATAAAATGTTCTAGAACCACACAGTGACTGTAGAAGACACTTCCAGCATTACTGAAGTAAAGACAAATATCCTGAAACACTAATAACTCAGCAGGGAGCTAGGCAAGACTGCTTCCTTTCCAGGTGCAGTTTTGACAGGGATTTGAGTAGGAGTGAGTACGATCCACACAATATATTTAAACACATCTTTAGTCAAGAAATGTCTCATATTGGCTTTCTTCTAACCAGTAAAAGTATATTGTAAAAAAAAGATACACCATTATAAACTCAAGAGAAGCAAACTTTCCAAAAAAAAAAAAAAATACTTACTATGAAACTTAGAAAATTACTTTAGGAAAAACGGCTTTTCATCCTCCGTAAAATGCATGAAAATGTGGTCCCTATGGAATGGAAACAAAAAGTTGTAAGAAATTCAATAGGTGAGATGGAAAAAAAGAATGAAGGAAAAGACCTAAAAATGTACAATAATTTGAATCTGCTTTGAAAGAACCAAATAGCATTCAAACCACAGACGATAGAATCAGTGATATAGCATAACACACTTGACAAGTTCTCCTTAAATGTGAGGAAATGAGTCAAAGTAAATGTCAAGATGAGGTGAAAGAGTGGCTATCCATTTTTTGTTCTCTATTTTTATAATTACAGATTTTCATGAATAATAAGGCAACAATAAGAACAGCCACCAAATAAGTGAATAAGACTTTCCTGAGATGAAAACCTTCATATGGTATTAAATTCTAAGTGAAATTCTTTCAATTCTAAGTGAAATGAAAAGACCAACGCTTAAATACATGTTATCAAGATTTTAAAATTACAACTGTAGTAAAAACGTATTTTTAAATACTGATCATATCTATTTCTTACCAGTATAATTCACCATAAATTGGAGGATATTTCTGTGATGGGTAGTGTGATTGTTATTAATTTGATTTGCTTGAGAAATAGCCTTAACAGGTCTATCTCAAAAAGTCACACATATGGGATAAGCTCCAGATCAAGACAGTTGAGCAAAGAATTAATCCTGAGAATCTCATTCAGAGAGCAGCCCGGAAATAATAGAAAACATGTAAAAGAAGTGGGAACATAATAGAAGCCCCAACACGTCTAACAGAAGTTCCAGGAAATGAAAATTAAAATAATATTCAGAAACAATTTTATGCACTTTCAGTCTGAAGATGCGGGTTCCCCTCCCTCAGTTCCAGATAAATTTTAACATCTAAGTAAAATAAAAATAAATCCTCATCTTGCAAAATTATAGACTTCACTTTATTTCAATGTAGATTATCTGTCATTTTATACATATTCTGTTTTACTTCTCTCATAGACTGACAGAACGCAAGCTGTCCACGTAAATTACAGGATAAAATAGACTAAAATTCTCAAAATTCTGAGAGAATTATAAAATGTACAGATTTTTTTAACCCAGTTAGATTACTACTCAAGAGTAAGGGATCAATAGGCATTTCCAGATGCAAAAGGACAAAGTGTTTTCAACAGGGATCTGTGAATTTTACCATTGTAAATTCTATTGTTTAATTATTGCTATAGCAAAAGGAGTAGACTGGAATGCAAAACAAATGGTGAACAGAAAACGAATATTGATAAAAAAAAGAAAACAAATATTTCTAACTCTAACTAATGACAAATATTATTTGAAAGGCAGAATTAAGTTTAAAAACATTAACAGAAAAGACAGAAGAGAGGATTTCCGTATCTTTGGTCTTCTCACAAGCAGAAAACACTTAGCACATTAATTATGTATGGTATAATTATAAATTTTATTACTAAATATAACTTTAGAATGTCTGTTTAAAATTTAAAATGATGAGGGGGAGAAACAGTTTTATCAAATCAAGAGAAAGCAAGGAAGAAAAATATAATAGATAAGACAACAAAACCTATTCGAAATGCTTATATGTACCAGTAATCATAACAAAAATGGATTAAACTCACCGATTAAGACTGTCAAATGAAAAGCAAGCAAACAAAATCCAATTATGTCTCAAATAAGATATGTCTAAAATGGCCTCCCAAAAATCTAGTCTTTTAAAGTTATTTTATTTTCTACCTAAAATACGACCCTTTGAAGATATTATCTGATAAAATTACATTTTAAAAATCTCCCATTATCTATCATATTATCTAAACATAAGATGAGACATGTGTGTTAAATCTTTATGATTATTCCTCTGGATAAAAGGAGTTTCAGAAAAGAGATAAGCCAAGTAGGAGGAAGTTATCAAAAACAAAAGAAAAGATTTTTCCACTGAAGACCTTGATGGGAAGGTGATCCACACTGAAATACCATATGAGGATAAACACAAGACTCTACAAACTGCCAGGGGGTTGGGGGGAGCCCAGGTCATTTACTACAAAGTGAACTTTAGAACTGTTACTTGTCAGCACAACTTCGAAAAATATTAGGATACTAACTCCTACTTTGATTTGAGGAATATTTTTGAATCAGATGCAACTGTCCAGGAGAATCTCAGGATGATAAAAAATGAAGATTTTGTGGAATGTGGAAAATCAAGGAGACTTTAGTAGACCATTGCACCTTGCAGTCACATTATACCATGAATTACTCAGCCTAACCTGAATATGTGCTGAGACCACCTCTCACTCTCTATGCAGGACCACTCCACCTTTATGTGTGAGAATTCTGGGCCTGGAGGGGAATGACTGTGGACGATTATGAACATTTTGAGGAATGTGTGGAGTATATCTCAGAACTGCTTCCCCACAAGAAATGAAAAGCATTTATCGATTGATTTCTATACCTCATTTGGCTAAAGATTGCTTCTTAAGTCATTAACACCCCCACACTTCACCCAGAAGTGGTATGTGAATGTCCAGTGGGATCTCACAGGGTCCCCACATGGTATCAGAAGATCCAGGTAGGACACCAGGAGACTCACATATCAAGATTAGGGAGAGATAATGTTGGTTCAAAGCGGACCAGAATCCATGTGAAATTACTGATAACAGACATTGCTGGAATCAGGTGAAGCAGAGATGATGTGAGATTTTACACATGAGGAGTCTGATAGGGGAAAACATTCCTTAACTCTGTGTCAACAATATTTATGTAATCATCATGTAAAGTCTGTTAGACTTACACAAAGGAGTAAAGAAACTGTAATGACTTAGCTTTCTACTAAGCCCTGAGGTGGTGCTATATTCCTTGTGGTTCTCTACCACACATTTGTAAAAAGGTCCTTTGTAAACAAACCCTCCTCAAATTACCCTACTTTGAGCGTGTCATCCAATTTTGTTGGGATCCTGCCTAAACAAGAAAGTATTGTTCAGATAAAACAAATGGAGAATATCCTTCACACATGCATTGAGCTACAGTGATCCCTATGAATAGAGTATTGGGTGGGTCTGATTCAAGTGCAACTTTTCTCATGTAGCAATGCTCTGTTGTACTCAAAACTGGTGTTCTGACAATACTGATTCCAACACACTTTTCCCCCCACTTTGTTATTATTGAAAAGATTTCTTCTTGATAACACAGCTCACAAAATGAGTTTTTAGTGATAAATGAGTTAAAAAGCAGTACCTGGCATTTCTTCCTCATGTGCTACATATATGCTAGAATTGGTTTTGTCCAACTATAAAAGCAAATTATCTGCTAGTGCATACGTGACAGTAATTGCTTTTCCATATTGTATGCCATTGATAAAAGGCAATGCCCAAAATGTCTTTTTTATAAAGAAATTGTGCCTATAGCTTTTCCTTCCTGTATGAGCTATATTTCTCAATTTTATGGGCGATTTTATAAGTTTCTTAGCAAGAGTGGGTATTGTATTTGTATTTTCCCTAAGTATTATAACTTTGAATGATGCTTCTGATGTTTTGGTCTCTCTTCTTTTGACAATCTATTGTGTACCTGAAAGTGTTATTTTATGCTTTTCCTAAAAAAGAAAAAAATGTTCTGGCACAGTGGTCATTGTGTTTTGCTTAGGAAATCATATAAAATCTCTAAGGGTTTCAGGGTGCCTGGGGGCTCAGTCCCTTGAGTGACCAACTCTTGATTTCAACTCAGGTTATGATCTCAGCATTGTGAGACTGAGCCCTGCATTGGGCTCCATGATCAGCATGGAGTCTGTTTGAGATTCTCTACCTGTGCCACTTCCCCCGCTCAAGCTTGCTCACTCACTCACATACACACACTCTCTCTCTCCAAATAAATAAATAAATAAAATATTAAAAAGAAAAAAAAAAACTTTGGGGCACCTGGGTGGCTCAGTGGGTTAAAGTCTCTACCTTTAGCTCAGGTCATGATCCCAGGGTCCTGGGATTGAGCCCCACATCAGGCTCTCTGCTCAGCAGGCAGCCTGCTTCCCCCGTCTGTCTCTGTCTGCTTCTCTGCCTACTTGTGATCTCTGTCTGTCAAGTCGATAAATAAAATCTTAAAAAAAAAAAAAAAAAGCTTTGTGTCTCATGGCAATTTCATGACTGTAATGTTCCCTCCAATAAAATCAACATTCAGATTCTTTATCTTTCTTTAGTTGCTTATAGAAAATCACATTAGCCAAATCACTTTTTACAGTACATACATACAAATTATTTTGAGTTGCATTAATTGTCCTATTTTATCACACTTTATTTGCTTCCATTTCTTTATGAACTATTTTTGTATTTCTATGGAATTATAAACTTTAGTGAGTTATAAATATAACAGTAAAGAGAAATTGCCATTTATTTTCACAGATATCTAATGTCCTTCATAATTGTTTTATTAAATGCTGTTCGTTGTAGCACACATTCAGGTTGTTAGTTGATAGGATGCATTTTATATAACTGATATAACTGTTTACAATTAATAAACTTAAATGTAAAATTTATGAAATATAGGAGAAAATACTGAATAAATAAGATGTAGTTCATATATATAATGAAATTTCTCAGCCATCAGAAAAGATGAGTATTCATTTACATCAACATGGATGGAACTGAAAGTAGTATTATGCTAAATGAAATAAGTTAATTAGAAAAAGACAGTTATATGGTTTCACTCATGTGGAACATAAGGAATAGTGCAGAGGACAATAGAGGAAGGGAGGGAAAACTGAAGGGGAAGAAATAAGAAATGGAGACAAACATAAGAGACTCGTGACTCAGAAACAAACAGGGTTGTGGAAAAAGAGGTGGATGGGGGAAGGGGTAACTGAGTGACAGACAATAAGGAGGGCACATGATGTGATGAGCACTGGATGTTACACACAACTAATGAATCAGTGGACATTGTATCAAAAACTAGTAATGTATTATACATTGGCTAATTGAATTTGCATTAAAAAAGTATATAAAAATTCCTTATGGACCACTTGACAGGCCACCATGGATCACCAACAAAGTATATCCAAACCAAAAAACACTGGTCTAGGTGTGAGAAAGAGTTGAAACCTGGTTTTTATACTTAGTACTTAAGTGATTTTCACCAAGTTATTACATGTCTTAACTTTAAACACTATGATGATCTCTCATTTTACAGTTGAGCTGCTTCATTGGCTGTCACACGATTGTTTTGTTTTTACCCTTAGAGTAATGCCTGGCACATATTGCATGCGTAAACACATATGTGTTATATACTGCATAATAATTAGCCCACTCTGACTTGTAAATCATAGGAAACCACCAAAAAACTCAATGGTTTAACAGGATAAACTGTATTTCTTGATAAAGCTACATCTTCAAAGAGATCTGCTCATTATTGTCACTCAAATCCAGGTTAATAAAAAAATATCCTCGATATTTCATAATCACCATAAAAAGGCAAAATACAGAAAATTATACTTTGGCTCATAAAACTTATGTCTGATCCTTCTCAATTCCACCCACATTTCAATGGCTAAAGTCAATTTCATGGCCATGTTAATTTCAAAGATCATAGAGATGTATAATTCTACCAACTCCTGGAAAGAAAGCCATAATATTTATAAACCTTAAGGAAAATCAGGTTCTACCTGATTGAGAAATATTTATACAGAAAGATTTGTCCCAATGTTTGACATTTTTCTATTTTTCTAAATATCCATTTTCATATAAATTGAACCAATAGCATAGTCATAGTTATAAAAATTAAGGGCATGCTACCATTAAATGAGGTTGTATTTATCTCAAGACTTAGCCTGGGTTGCCTTGAAAGAAGTTCCTGAATGCAGGAATTAAGGAGTATAATTCTAGAGAACAGAATTTTAGGACAGAAAAATGAAACGAAAAAGCAGGGAAAGGCAACACAAAGATACATTATCTAGTTACCCACCATAATAGGCAATTAATGTTTGCACGCACCCAACTTTCAAAACTATCTACCAAATAGACAAAAGTGGTGGCATTTATACATCAAGTCTTTCCTCTTTTGCTCAAAATAGAACCACAGGCATCAACTCTCCTGTACTTTTAGGTTTTGCTTGTAGGCATGCACTTCTGGAGGTATCAGACAGGTACTCATGGGCATCCCATATGTGTATCAGGACTCCCAGGATAGAAGACAAGAGGTGAAGTTCATTGGAACTACACTTACACTAAGCTAACTTGTATGGAATTAGTCATTTCAGTAGTAGCTGGGATAAAAAGATAATCCCATAATTCATTAAATTATGCACAAGAGAAACACACACCCCAGTGGTAAGGGAATAAGCTCACCAGAGTGCTTGTATTTTTACTTTTGTCTGGTGCATATATTGAGATACAAGTTATTTTGTTGCTGTATATTATATATAAAGTTTTTAAGCTTTGAAAAACATAGTGAAACACTTTTTCTAAAACAACTGGAAAAGACTTCCAAATAAGCAATATATCCAAAGTTCATGTATTTTAACCCAAAATGCTCTGGTGCACCTTAGGATTTGCTACAGCCTTTCCAAAGATTTCTCAGAGATGCAATGTGGTCTGAGGTTCCTCCTTCCCCAAGTCTCCTTTCCTTCCCTCTCTCCTTTCATGCATGTCAGACCTACATTACAAAATAAAAATTATCCTCTTCCACTTCTGCTTTCTCTCCTCTTCAGCCTTCACAGGTATTTTCCCTAATAAAAGTCATACATAGAACTGCCCAAATTGACCCAAGCCTCAATATCAAAATGCATTCTCTTAGGTTTTTCCCCCAATATATGATTTAATTGATGCAGCATGTACTCTCTCAGCTGTAATTTAATGCACTGAAATAATGATTATTTTAACATTTTGTATTGAATAATCAAAGTTTTAAAAATCTTGATGACATCACAGTGATCTCATGGTAATATACATTATGACCTAAGCCATCTTTATGGTAAAGATGGGTTCCTGCCACCCCACTGACTTGTCATTTGCTGTGAAGAATGTGCTAAAGATGATATTCTGCATATCAATTAACAGTATTTGCATTTTAAAATACAAAATACAGAACTCTGAGGGTTTTTTTCCTGGAAGAGCCTGGGAAGACAGTAGAGGAATCTAAGCTCACCTTGTCCCACAAATACACCTAGGTAACAACCACATCAGTGCGACTAACTCAGAAAACAAACCAAAATCTGCCAGAATAGACTTCCCAATCAATTGCAGAGAGAAGGCTACATGAAAAAGAGCAGGAAGGGTAGAGTCCCAGTCAGGAACCAAACTAACCTGTGAGGCTAATCACAAAGGGGCAGCATATCACAAGCACAGAGAAGGGAGAGGAACCCATCTCACATCAGGCATCTCAGACACATGGACCTGCACTGGGAAGACAAGTCTCCACAACACTTGACTTTAAAAACCAAAGAGAGGAGAAGGGAGTTGAGGGAAATTGGAAGGGGAGGTGAACCATGAGAGACTTTGAACTCTGAAAAAACAAATCTGAGGGTTTTGAAGGGGCGGGGATGTGGGAGGTTGGGGGAACCAAGTGGTGGGTATTGGAGAGGGCACGGATTGCATGAAGCACTGGGTGTGGTGCAAAAATAATGAATACTGTTACGCTGAAAAAATAAAAAATTTTAAAAAAAGACACCTAACTGCACTAGTTTTTTGTTGTTGTTATTTTGAGGTTTTGTTGTTGTTTGTTTTTACAACCCATAGGTCTTAATGCCAGGAAATTTAAAAACCAGTAGGCTTGGCTCCGAAAGAACCAGAGGGTGATAGAAAACTGAAATATCATCCTTCAAGAGCCAGCATAACAAATAATATAGCCAAATATAGCCAAATTGCATAGAAAGAGCAACTTGAAAATCTCCAGGGGTATATGGGAAGGAGTTTGACTTACTAATATCAGAATGTGCACTGGAGGAGCAGAGCTTTAGGACACTTCTCCAAGAACAAAAGAGCTGGTAGGCACCTATTCTCTCCCCACTCTCACCCTAGCCTAGATACCCAGACAACTACAGGGACTGGCATGAACATTTAATATAGTTTGCTAACACCACACTCCTTGCCCTAAGTTCTCCTGGGGACTCACCCCATCCAGCCTGCCTATTTGGCAGAAGTGACTCAAAAGTGATGCCTGATAAGTCTTATTCTTCAAACAGCCCCAAAAGTGACCAATACCATGCCAAAGTGCCACTTTCCGTGAGGAGAGGGCAAGATAATAACACACACGTTTGACTGCAGCCCCAGTACTGGACAGGGAGAAGACATCTGATCTGACTACTGACACCTCCAACCAACAAAGCTTCTGAGCAGACAACACAGGGAGACCACACTGAAGTTCAGTGCAACCACAGTCCCAGAAAATGGGTTAAAAGCAAACATCTGATCTGATCCAACCACAACTGTAGTGGGCCCATAATGTCCCTTAACAGCACAGGGACCAAATGCTGCCTACAACAAGCAAAGAGGGCCACTGCAGCTGACTGAAGGCAAATGAGGCTCAGTCACAACAGTAGGAGTATGCAATACATATAAGAGACACCCCTAAAGTGGCCTGGTTCTGGTAATAAGGACATTACAGTACATGGTAGTATGAGACCCCTACTTCATTAGGGCATTGTTTTCAAAATCAAAAGATATAGTTGACTTTCCTAACACAAAGAAACAGACACAGAGAGTTAGACAAAATGAGGAGATAGAGACACATGTCAAAAATGAAAAAACAGGACAAAAACACTAAAGAGCTATATGAAATGTCTGATGGAGAACTCAAAGTAACGGTCAAAAAAATACTCACTGAATCTGAAAAGAGTGGAAGAGCTCAGTGAGACCTTCAACAAAGAGAAAATATGAAAAAGAACCAGTTAGAGATGAAGAACTGAAGAGATAAAATTTAAAATAAACTGGAAGGGTGATGCTTGGGTAGCTCTGTTGGTTAAGCTGCCTTCAGCTCAAGTCATGATCCCAGGGTCCTGGTATTGAGTCCCCCATCAGGCTCCTTGCTCAGCCAGGAGCCTGCTTCTCTCTCTGCCTCTGCCTGGCACTCAGGTTCCTTGTGCACTCTCTCCCACTCTCTCTCTCTCTCTCTCTGACAAATAAACAAAATCTTTTTAAAAAAATTTAAAAATAATAAAATAAAATAAACTGAAGGAATCAACAATAGATTAGAAGATGCAGAAAACTGGATCAGTGCTCTGTACAACAGGTTAATGAAAAGCAATCAAGCTGAACAGCAAAAATTAAAAAAAAGTGAGAATAGGTTAAGTGAACTCAGCAACATCATCAAGCATAATGACATTCACATTAAAGGTATCCTAGAAGGGGCAGAGAGAGAATGGGGGAAGAAAATTTACTTCAAGAAATAATAGCTGAATACTTATATAATCTGGGAAAGGAAACAGATATCCATTTTCAGGAGGCACAGAGAGCCCCTAACAAAATCATCCCAAGGAGGTCCACACCAAGACACATAAAAATATAGCAAAATGTAGTGACAAAGAGATAATTTTAAAAGTGACAAGAGAAAAGAAAATAGCTACATAAAAGCAAAACTTCTTAAGTTTATCAGCTGATTTTTCAGCAGGAATTTTGCAGGCTGGAAGAGAGAGGCATGATGTACTCAAAGTACTGAACAGAAAATAAAAACCTGCAATCAAGAATACTCTGCCCAGCAAGGTTATCATTTGGAAATGAAGAAGAGAAAGAGCTTCCCAGACAAACAAAAGTTAAAGGAGTTTACGACTGAAAAAAAACAGACTAATTCTAAGAAAGGTTAAAGGCAATTCTTTAAGTGGAAAGAAAAGGGCATAATGAGGAATAAGAAAATTAAGAAAGGAAAGAAATTTCAAAGGTACATAAAAACAGTGAAAGTAGATTAATTACTTATAAAACCAATATAAAAATTCAAGTACCAAAAGAGTAATATCAAATACATTTATAAAAATTAGTCAAGGGATTCAGAAAATAAAATATAAATATGACATATACATAAAACATAGTAGAAGTAAAAATTCAGTGCTTTTAAAATGGGCTCAAATTTAAGTGACCATCAACCCAACATAGAATGCTAAATCCATAGGATGGCATATATGTAAACCTAATGATAAACACAACCAAAAACCTGTAATAGATATGAAAAGTGACAAGAAAGAAATCTAAACATATTACTAAAGAAAACCAACAAACATGATAGGACAGCAAGAGAAGAAAGGAACAGAAAAGAATTCCAAAACCACCATAAAACAAATAACAAAATGGCATTAAGTGTATACCTAATTACTTTGAAAGCAAATGAACTGCATGTTTCAATCAAAAGACATAGGGTGACAGAATGGATATTAAAAAAAAAAATCAAGATCCATCTATATAAGAGAATCATTTCATACCTAAAAACACATGCAGATTGAAAGTGAAGGGATTGAAAAACAATTTACCATTCAGATGAAGCAAAATAAGCTAATATACCAATATTTATATCAGACAAAAAGACTTTAAAATAAAGACTATACAAAAGACAAAAAGAACACTACATAATCTTAAAGGTAATGATCAAATAAGAAGATAAAATAATTATAAATATTTATGCACCCAATGTGGCAGCACCAAAATGCAGAAAACTATTAACAGACATAAAGGAAGAAATTGACAGTAATATAGTAATAATAAGGGACTTTAACACCCCACTTACATCACTGGATAGATCATCCAGACAGAAAAGCAACAAGGAAACAGTGGCTTTGAATGACACATTAGACCAGTGGGACCTAACAGATAAATTCAGAACATTCCATCCAAAAACAGCAGAATGAACAGAATCTCACTGTTTTCAAGGGCATATGGAACACTCTCAAGAACTGATCATAAGTTAGGCCACAAAACAAGTCTCAATAAATTCACAAACACTAAAACCATAATCGTGGATCTTTTCCAACCACAACAGTGTAAAGCATAAAACAAGAAAAAAAGTCTGGAAAGCACAAAAACGTACAGAGGCTAAATAACTCAACAATGCTATTAAGCAATAAATGGGTCAATCAATAAATCAAAGAGGAAATCAAGAAATACATGGAAACAAATGAAAATGGAAATACAAAAGTCCAAAGTCTTTGGGATGCAGCAAAAGTTGTTCTTTTTTTTTTAAGATTCTATTTATTTATTTGACAGAGACACAGTGAGAGAGGGGACACAAGCAGGGGGAGTAGGAGAAGGAAAAGCAGGCCTCCTGCCAAGCAGGGCGCCTGATGCAGGACTTGATTCAGGGCTCGATCCCAGGACTCTGGGATCACGACCTGAGCTGAAGCAGATGCTTAATGACTGAGTGACCCAGGTGCCCCAGCAAAATCTGTTCTAAAAGGGAATATTATAGCAATACAGGCCTGCCTCAAGAAACAAACAATCTCAAATAAATAACCTGAACTTACACCTAAAGGAGCTACAAAAAGAACAAACAAAACCCAAAGCTAAGAGAAGGAAGTAAATAATAAAAATTGAAGCAAAATAAATGAAACAGAGATCTAAAAAAAAAAAAAAAAAACAATAGAACAGATCAATGAAACCAGGAGCTTGCTCTTTGAAAAGATCAATAAAATCGATAAACTTTTAACCAGACTCATCAAAAAATAGAGAACTCAAAATCAGACATGAAAGAGGAGAAATAACTGACAACATAGAAATATAAAGGATTATAAAAGATTATAAAAGTATGAAAAACTATATGCCAACAGTTGAATCACCAAGAGGAAATGGATAAATTCCTAGAAATATAACCTTTAAAACTGAATAAGAAAGAAATGGATAATTTAACCAATTAATGGCAGTGAAACTGAATTAATAATCAAAAACTTCCAACAAACAAAAATCCAGGACCAGATGGCTTCACAGGTGAATTTTACCAAACATTAAAGAAGATTTAATCCCTATTCTTCCCAAAGTACTCAAAAAAAAGAGGAAGGAGACCTTCCAAATTCATTCTATGAAGCCAGTGTTACCATGATACCAAAACCAGATAAAGACACTACAAAAAAAAGCACCTCACAGTACAGACCAATATTTCTGATAAACATTGATGCAAAAATTCTTCACAAGATATTAACAAACAAAATCTAACAATGTATCAAAAAAATCACCATGGTCAAATGGGATTTATTCCAGGGTGGTATTCAAAATTCACAAATCAATTAACAATCCATCACATTAACAAGAGAAAGGATAAAATGTATATGATCATCTCACTAGAGGCAACAAAAGCATCCCACAAAATATGACATCCTTTCATGATAAAAACTCTCAACAGATAAGGTTTAGGGGGAACATACCTCAACATAATAAAGGCCATAGATGAAAAACCCACAGCTAATATCATATTCAATGGTGAAAAACAGAGCTTTTGCTCTAAGGTCAGGAATAAGACAAATATGTCCATTCTTACCACTTTTATTCAACATAGTACTATAAATTCTAGTCATAGCAATCAGAAAAGAAAAAGAAACAGCATTCACATTGGAAAAGAAATATTAAAATTTTCACTAATTGCAAATGACATCATACTATCTATAGAAAATTCTAACAACGCCACCAAAAAACTATTAGAAGTGATAAATGAATTGAGTCATCACAGAATATAAAATTAAAATACAGAAATGTTACACTTCTATACATAATGATGAGGTTGCAAAAAGAGAATTTAAGAAAACAATCCTATTTACAATTGCACCAAAAAGAATAAAAATACCTTGGAATAAACTCAATCAAAAAGGTGAAACCCTATACTTAAAAACTATAAAACACTGATGAAAGAAATTTCAGATGACACAACAAATGGGAAGATATTCCATGCTTATGGGTTGGAAGAACCAATATTGTTAAAATGCCCATGCTACCCAAAGCAAAATACAAATGTAATGCAATTCCTACCAAAATAACAATAAACTGAGGGGTTTGGGGGGGTGGGGGTTGGGTGAGCCTGGTGGTGGGTATTATGGAGGGCACGTATTGCATGGAGCACTGTGGGTGGTGCATAAATAATGAATTCTGGAACACTGAAAAGAAATAAAATAAAATGAAAAAAAATATAACAACAACATTCTTCACAGAACTAGAACAAATAATCCTAAAAGTTGTATGGAGCCACAAAAGACCTTGAATAGCCAAAGCAATCCTAAGAAGAACAAAGCTGGAAATATCACAATTCCATATTTTACAAAGTTATAATCAAAATAGTATGGTACTTGCACAAAAATAGACACACAGATAAATGGAACAGAATAGAGAGCTAAGAAATAAACACACACTTTATGAGCAATTAATCTACAACAAATGAGACAAGAATACAAAAGGGGAAGGGGTACCTGGGTGGCTCAGTTGTTTAAGGGTATGACTCTTGGGTTCAGCTCAGTTCATGATCTCAGGGTCCTGAGATGGAGCCCCACATCAGGTTTGGTACACAAAACAGAATCTGCTTGCGACTCTCTCCCCTTCTGCCAC
This sequence comes from Mustela nigripes, assembly GCF_022355385.1. Classification (NCBI taxonomy): domain Eukaryota; kingdom Metazoa; phylum Chordata; class Mammalia; order Carnivora; family Mustelidae; genus Mustela; species Mustela nigripes. The sequence continues at coordinate 64,223,894 of NC_081569.1, read as the reverse complement.
TCCCTTTGCCCATGCTCTCTCTCTCTAAAATAAATAAGATCTTAAAAAAGAAAACGGGGAAAAGATAGTATCTTCAACAAATGGGGCTGGAGAAAACCGGAAAGCTACATGCAAAAGAACAAAACTGGACCACTTTCTTACACCAGACACAAAAATAAACTCAAAATGGATTAAAGCCTTAAATGTAAGGCTTAAAACCATAAAGTTCCTAAAAGAAAATATTGTCACTAATTCCTCTGATATGGGCAATAGGTACATTTTTCTACATATGTCTCCCTTGGCAAAGGAAATGAAAACAAAAACTGTTGGTACTACAACATAAATAGAAAACTTTTGCACAGGATGGAAACCATCAACAGACATAAAGACAACCTAGTAAGTGAGAGAAGATATTGGCAAATGATATATCTGCCAAGGGGTTCATACCCAAAATGTATAAAGAAAGTATACCACTCAACACCAAAGTACCCTTAAATTATCCAGTTAAAAAAATGTACAGTGGACCTGAACAGACATTTTTCTAAAGATATGCAGATGGCCAATAAATACAAGAAAAGACACTCAACATCACTAATCAAAATGCAAGTCAAAACCATAAAGAAGTATCACGTCACATCTGTCAGAAAGGCCATCTCAAAAAGACAAGAAGTGACAAGTGCTAGAAAAGTTGTGGAGAAAAGGAATCCTCATGCACTGTTTGTGGAAATGCAAGCTGGTACAGACAATGTGGTAAACAGTACAGAGACTCCTCAAAAACTTAAAGATTACAATATGATCCACTAATTCCACTACTGGGTATTTACCCAAAGAAAACAAAAACACTAATTTGGAAAGATATATGCACTCCTGTGTTTATTGAACCATTTTATGGTAGCCAAGATAGGGACACAGCCTGAGTGTCCATCAACAGATGAATAAAGAATACACACACACAAACATACACACCAGGACACTGCCATAAAAAAGAATGAAACCTTGCCATTAGCAACAACATGGATGGATCTAAATAGACTAATGCTAACTGAAATAAATCAGAAAAAGACAAATATACAATTTAACCCATATGAAAATTAAGAAACAAAAAAAGACAAAAAAACAGACTGAAATATAGAAAACAAACTGGTGATTGCCATGGGGTAGTGGGTAGGCAAATGGGTGAATTAGATAAATAGGATTATCAATACACTTCTCTTAATAAGCACTGAGTAATGTACAGAATTATTGAACTATGTTGTACAACTGAAACACTGTAGTAATTACACTTGAATAAAAAACCAAAGTTTAAAATTAAATTTAAAAAAATAAATGAAAAGCAGGCCTATGGGTGAAATTTTCATGATTGAACACTTGGAAAGAACACAATAAACATTTCTAATTTTCACACAAAATATAAAAATATACATATTCAGAGAAGTTTGCTTAGATCTATAAAGGATCCTAGAAATAAAATCTCCCAGCCTATAATTGGTATTTCATCATAAACACCACCTTGATAAGTCATCAATATCAAAACAAAACCTCCATCAGTAAAAGACTGACTCACTGAAAGCTCAATGGTTAGCTTTTTTTTAAAGGCAACAAACCATTTCCTAATTAAAGCATATGCAATTTTTTAGACAATGTTATTACATACTTAATTGATTACAGTATAATGTAAACATAACTTTTATAAGCAGTGTAAAACCAAAAACTCATCTGCCTCTCTTTTTTTACAATATTTGCTTTATTGGAGTGGTCTGGGACCAAATCTGCACTATCTATGAGGTATGCCTATATAAACTGGACTTTATCAAAATGAAACTTTTGTGCTACAAGAAACACCACCAATAAAGTGAGAAGATAATCACACAATGGAAGAGGATATTTGAAAACTATATATCTGATAAGAAACTTGTAACCAGAATATATTAAACACTTTTACAATCCAATAATAAAAAGATAGATAACCCAATTTAGAAATGGGCAAAGATTTGAAAAGATATTTCTTTTAAGATGTACAAATGGCCAATATGTGCATGAGAAGATGCTCAACATTATTAGTTACTAGGGAAATGCAAATCAACCACAATGAGATAACACTTCACTGTGCTAGAGAGAGCTAAAAGCAAAAAGACAATAACAAGTGTTGATGACGACATGGGGAAAGTGCAACCCTTGTTCATTGCTAGTGGTAATGTAAAATATAGCATCGATTTGAAAAATTGCTTGGCAGTTCCATAAAAATGATATAGAATTGGCATATGAACCAGATATTTCATTCCTAGGTACATACATAAAAATGAAAATATGTCCACACAAAAACAAAAGCACACAGAAACATTATTCATAATAGCCAAAATGTTAAAATGACTCAAATATTCCTCAACTAAAAAATGTATTTTAAAATCTGGTACAGCTGGGGTTATGGATATTGGGGAGGGTATGTGCTATGGTGAGAGCTGTGAAGCGTGTAAACCTGGCGATTCACAGGCCTGTACCGCTGGGGATAAAAATATAAAAATTAAAAAAAAAAATCTGGCACAGGATTCATCCTAAGATGACAAAAATGTTCAGGGCGCCTGGGTGGCTCACTGAGTTAAGCATCTCCCTTCAGCTCAGGTCATGATACTGGGGTCCTGAAATCAAGCACTGCATCAGGCCCTCTGCTCAGTGGAAAGCCTCTACTCTCTCCCTCCCTCTGCTGTTCCCGCTGCTTTTATTTGACAGTAATTTAAAATAAATAAATAAATAAAGGGGGAGGAGTCAAGATGGCAGAGAAGTACCAGGCCGAGACTACTTCAGCTAGATAGCTTATCTAAAGATTGCAAACACCTACAAATCCATCAGCAGATCGAAGAGAAGAAGAACATCAATTCTAGAAACAAAAAAACAACCACTTTATGAAAGGCCCCTCCCCCAGAAGATCAACAAGAAATCCAGCCAAGACCAAGTTCACCTACTAAGGAGTGCAGTTTCAATCCAAGGAGAGCAGCAGTATTCCAGTGGAGGAGAAAGCAAAGCACGGACGACTCATGGCTTTCTCCCTATGATTCTATAGTCTTGCAGTTAATTTAATTTTTTTTCTTTTTCATTTTTTTTCTCTTCTTCCACTAAAATTTTTTTAACTTTTACCCTTTTCATTTTTAACGTCTTTTTAAACTAGTTTATCTAATATATATATAATTTTTGTTCTTTTTTATACTTTTCTTTATTCGTTTTCATTTTTTAATTCTTTTTTTTTTTTCCTTTCTTTCTTTCTGACCTCTTTTTATACCCTTTCTCCCCACTCACAATTGGGATCTCTTCTGATTTGGTTAAAGCATATTTTCCTGGGGTTGTTGCCACCCTTTTAGTATTTTACTTCCTCCTTCATATACTATTATCTGGACAAAATGACAAGGCGGAAAAATTCACCACAAAAAAAAAGAACAAGAGGCAGTACCGAAGGCTAGGAACCTAAACAATACAGACATTGGTAATATGTCAGATCTAGAGTTTATAATGACAATTCTCAAGGTTCTAGCCGGGCTCGAAAAAGGCATGGAAGATATTAGAGAAAACCTCTTGGGAGATATAAAAGCCCTTTCTGGAGAAATAAAAGAACTAAAATCTGACCAAGTTGAAATCAAAAAAGCTATTAAGAGGTGCAATAAAAAAGGGAGGCTCTCACTGCTAGGATAAATGAGGCAAAAGAAAGAATTAGTGATATAGAAGACCAAATGACAGAGAATAAAGAAGCTGAGCAAAAGAGGGACAAACAGCTACTGGACCACAAGGGGAGAATTTGAGAGATAAGTGACACCATGGACAAAACAACATTAGAATAATTGGGAATCCAGAAGAAGAAGAAAGAGAGAGGGGAGAAGAAGGTATACTGGAGAGAATTACTGGAGAGAATTTCCCCAATATGGCAAAGGGAACAAGCATCAAAATTCAGGAGGTGCAGAGAATGCCCCTCAAAATCAATAAGAATAGGCCCACACCCTGTCACCTAATAATAAAATTTACAAGTATTAGTGACAAAGAGAAAATCCTGAAAGCAGTCAGGGAAAAGAAGTCTGTAACATACAATGGTAAAAATATTAGATTGGCAGCTGACCTACCCACAGAGACCTGGCAGGCCAGAAAGAGTTGGCATGATATATTCAGAGCAATAAACGAGAAAAACATGCAGCCAAGAATACGATATCCAGCTAGGCTATCATTGAAAATAGAAGGAGAGATTAAAAGCTTCCAGGACAAACAAAAACTGAAAGGTTTTGCAAACACCAAACCAACTCTATAGGAAATATTGAAAGGGGTCCTCTAAGCAAAGAGAGAACCTACAAGTGGTAGATCAGAAAGGAACAGAGACAATATACAGTAACAGTCACATTATAGAAAATACAATGGCACTAAATTCATATCTCTCAATAGTTACCCTGAATGTTAACGGGCTAAATGCCCCAATCAAAAGACACAGGGTATCAGAATGGTCAAAAAATCAAAACCCATTTATATGTTGCCTCCAAAAAACTCATTTTAAGCCCAAAGACACCTCCAGATTTAAAGTGAGGGGGTGGAAAACAATTTACCATGCTAATGGACATCAAAAGAAAGCAGGAGTGGCAATCCTTATATCATATCAAAGGCTATAATAAGAGATGAGAAAGGACACTATATCATACTCAAAGGGTCTGTCCAACAAGAAGATCTAACAAGTTTAAATATCTATGCCCCAACGTGGGAGCAGGCAAATATATAAACCAATTAATAATAAAATCAAAGAAACACATCAACAATAATACAATAATAGTAGGGGACATTAACACTCCCCTCACTGAAATGGACATATCATCCAAGCAAAAGATCAACAGGGAAATAAAGGCCTTAAATGACACAATGGACCAGATGGACATCACAGATATATTCAGAACATTTCATCCCAAAGCAACAGAATACACATTCTTCTCTAGTGCACATGGAATATTCTCCAGAATAGATCACATCCTCAGTCCTAAATCAGGACTCAAGTGGTATCAAAAGATTGGGATCATTCCCTGCATATTTTCAGACCACAGAGCTCTGAAACTAGAACTCAATCACAAGAGAAAGTTTGGAAAGAACCCAAATACATGGAGACTAAACAGCATCCTTCTAAAGAAAGAATGGGTCAACCGGGAAATTAAAGAAGAATTGAAAAAAATCATGGAAACAAATGATAATGAATACACAACAGTTCAAAATCTGTGGGACACAACAAAGGCAGTCCTGAGAGGAAAATATATAGCGGTACAAGCCTTTCTCAAGAAACAAGAAAGGTCTCAGGTACACAACCTAACCCTACACCTAAAGGAGCTGGAGAAAGAACAAGAAAGAAACCCTAAGCCCAGCAGGAGAAGAGAAATCATAAAGATCAGAGCAGAAATCAATGAAATAGAAACCAAAAAAACGATAGACCAAATCAACAAAACTAGGAGCGGGTTCTTTGAAAGAATTAATAACATTGATAAACCCCTGGCCAGACTTATCAAAAAGAAAAGAGAATGGACCCATATAAATAAAATCATGAGTGAAAGAGGAGAGATTACAACTAACACCAAAGAAATACAAACAATTATAAGAACATACTATGAACAACTCTATGCCAACAAATTTGACAATCTGGAAGAAATGGATACATCCCTAGAAACATATAAACTACCACAACTGAACCAGGAAGAAATAGAAAGCCTGAACAGACCCAAAACCAGTAAGGAGATTGAAACAGTCAGTAAAAATCTCCAAACAAAGAAAAGCCCAGGGCCAGACAGCTTCCCAGGGGAATTCTACCAAACATTTAAAGAAGAACTAATTCCTATTCTCCTGAAACTCTTCCAAAAAATAGAAATGGAAGGAAAACTTCCATACTCATTTTATGAGGCCAGCATCATCTTGATCCCAGAACCAGACAAGGATCCTATCAAAAAACAGAACTACAGACCAATATCCTTGATAAACACAGATGCGAAAATTCTCACCAAAATACTAGCCAATAGGATTCAACAGTACATTAAAAGGATTATTTACCACTTGGTCGTGGTAAATAATCCTTTTAATGTACTGTTGAATCCTA
>NC_081569.1:64165202-64217421 GCF_022355385.1 Mustela nigripes | reverse complement strand
TCTGGAAAACAGCATGGACGTTCCTCAAAATGTTGAAAATAGAACTGGCCTATGGCCCAGCAATTGCACTACTGGGTATTTACCCTAAAGATACAACGTAGTGATCTGAAGGGGCACGTGCACCCGAATGTTTATAGCAGCAATGTCCACAATAGCCAAACTATGGAAAGAACCTAGATGTCCATCAACAGATGAATGGATAAAGAAAATGTGGTATATATACAAAATGGAATACTTTGCAGCCATCAAAAGAAATGAAATCTTGCCTTTTGCGACAACGTGGATGGAACTAGAGGGTATCATGCTTAGCGAAATAAATCAAGAGGAGAAAGACAACTATCATATGATCTCCCTCATATGAGGAAGTGGTGATGCAACATGGGGGCTTAAGGGGGTAGGAGAAGAATAAATGAAACAAGATGGGATTGGGAGGGAGACAAACCATAAGTGACTCTTAATCTCACAAAACAATCTGAGGGTTGCTGGGGGGAGGAGGATTGGGAGAAGAGGGGTGGGTTTATGGACATTGGGGAGGGTATGTGCTTTGGTGAGTGCTGTGAAGTGTGTAAACCTGGCGATTCACAGACCTGTACCCCTGGGATAAAAATATATGTTTATAAAAAATAAAAAATAAAAAATTTTTAAAAATAAATAAATAAATAAAATCTTTAAAATGAAATAAAAATCTTTAAAAAGAAAATAAAAGATGACAAAATATTCTAAAACTAGATTGTGCTGATAGTGGCATAACTGAATATACTAAAAAACTACTGAACTGTACACTTTCTAATTGGATTAATTTTACAGTATATGAAGTATATGTCAATACAGATGACTTTATTTTTTTTAATCAGGTCATACATGAAAGCTGTTTTAAATTGCCACAAACTGAGGTGCCTGCGTGGCTCAGTGGATTAAGCCACTGCCTTCAGCTCAGGTCATGGTCTCAGGGTCCTGGGATCGAGCCCCACGTCGGGCTCTCTGCTGAGCAGGGAGCCTGCTTCCGCTCGCTCTCTCTGCCTAGCTCTCTGCCTACTTGTGATCTTTCTCTCTCTGTCAAATAAATAAATAAAATCTTAAATTGCCTCAAACTCCATAAAGCAAAATGTTTATTATAAATTATCTTTACCTTAGAATGGTCTCTGAGGAACATCTCCTTAGAGGGTAATCAGAGCATCCTCTGCTTGGGAAATTTGCCTTCACCAATTACATATTCCATCATTAATATACCTTAGGGCAATGACACACCTTAACAATGCCTGGAGATCAATGGGTCTGGACATAATTGCTTTTAAGTCCAGAGGGATTCTATCATTTTAGACTCCATAAAAGTGAATTGAAAAAAAAAATCTCTCCCTTCCTCTCCACTGATTCTTCCACATCTCTAAAACTATAAGCATTATAGTATTTTTACAGGTTTTTTTAAATGAAAATGTTATTTTCCTATAAAAAGAGATTAGATTTAATTACACTCAACAAAGATATAGCAGCCTGGCCTCAGGAAATTGTACTTCTGGTAGAGGCAATTTGTTCTGGAAAAGCCCTTACATAAATGTACAGGTTTATGTTGTTTCTCACAGATACAGTACCAAAGTCACACATATTATTCTTCCAGCTCTTCTATAGTGTCTTACAGTGGAAAGAACATGGATTTGGCAGTTACACCTGATTTCCAATCCTTGCTTTACTACTGACCACGGGCAAGTTACATACCTTCTCAGAGTCTTTGTCTATCATGTCTACTGTTTGGAGACAGTGGGGGCAATTAATTGTGAAGACAGATGCTTGGCAGAGGGCATAGTGCTACTCAGTTAAGTATTTAAAGTCCACTGGGAGAAAAAAAAAAAGACTGAGTAGGTATAAAATAATGTCCTTTCCTTCCCTGCCCCTCCCACCCAACACACACACACACACACACACACACACACACACACACTGCAGAAGTGCCTGATAGTAAATACTGTTAACTGAATTTTAATTCAATAGCATTCAGTGGAAAGCCAGATGCTGAGGGACCATATCAAAGAAATATTACATTAATATCACCTCCAACTGTGGGTATTTCTAGATTCATTTCCCAGTCCCAGTTATACCTCCAAGCAGATATCTTCTGTGAAACCACAGATAGACCTTTGAGTAGGAGCCAATGCTTAAGCATTCACCTCTTCCTTGAATTCTAACAGGGTAGGGCAATCCTGTGCACCTGAACCCTGCGCACACTCTTCCATCTACCTTGCGCAGAAGAGTTGGGCATGAAACCAGTGCCTAGTCCCTTTACTGGGTTTCTCTTTGACTCATCTTCATATAGTTACACAAAAGCGAATTGTAGCAGGCACAGAACAGATATAGTGTAAACCTTTACATGTTCGTATTCTGATTAAAGTAGAATAATTTTTTCTTCCTTAACTGGTTTCAAATGTGAGAGTGTAAGAAAATCTTTTGCACTGCTAGTTCAGATTAGCATTCTGACCTCAGTCACATAAAATCTGAAGTTCTGAGTTAGGAAGCTCTGAGCTAGGATGATTCCTGTCTACATACAGATTGCTGAGACTCTATCAGTATCTGTTCACAGTGGTATGAAGACACACTTAAATCAGGATTCTTGGCAAATACCTGTTTATTTAACATTAGAATAAGCCCCATAGCCTGGCAGAGAACCATGCAGTATTAAGAACTCAGCCAACTGGGAGGAGTTATGAACCTAAGTGTTCCTTAATAGACCACATTTGCCAATTACATCTCAACTTGATATTTTATTTATGAATTAGATTAATTAGCGTAATAAAGGAGAGCTTGAAAAAGGAATTTTAAATAAATTTGACTTTTGACTATTAGTACCCTCTCTCTAGGCACATCAAAATCTTTCAAAGAATGAAAAGTACCTAGAATTAAGTCATTTTTTACTTGGACTTTTTCATCACGTTTTTCATATGTAATATATGAATCCATATATTACACAAACCCATACATTTTCACTTTTTAAAAGTTATCTTCTTATTGACTTGCTTCTCATCTTGTGTTAGGTTATTCACTATCTATGGTAATTTTACCATGAAGAATTTGGGCCATTTACTCATTACACCTGTCTTCACGAAGGATGAAAATTCATATTCAATTACAAAAATGGGGGGCACCTGGGTGGCTCAGTGGGTTAAGCCGCTGCCTTCGACTCAGGTCATGATCTCAGGGTCCTGGGATCGAGCCCCGCATCAGGCTTTCTGCTCCGCAGGGAGCCTGCTTCCCTCTCTCTCTCTCTGCCTGCCTCTCTGCCTACTTGTGATCTCTGTCTGTCAAATAAATTTAAAAAAAAATCTTCAATTACAAAAATGGTTTTAATGCAATACATTATTGAGTGTATCAGAAGGTCATTGCTGTGGAAATAACCCCAAAGCAGGGTAGCTTAAAAGTTTTTTATATTGCTCATGTGTTTAAACGTTAGATGGGTATATTTTCTGGTTTCTGGTGGACTCATAAATTTGCTATAGTCATCTATAACTTAATGAGGCATCTCTGCTAAACTTGGCTTGGCTCTTCCACTTGCTTTGGGCTTACCTGGCTATCAGCTCATCTAGGACAGTCTCAGTTCTCTACATCATCACTCACTCTCCCTCCCCTACCCCCTTCTTTTCTGCTATGCTGTGACAACAAGCCGAGGATAATCTGATAGAATATGAGAACAGAATCATACAAGGCCTCTTAAAGCCTAGGTTCAGAATTAACATTCTCACTTCTGTTTTGGCCAATGATTGTGGCAGGCCATGAGTCAGCTCTGTTTCAAGGATTAGAGAAACAGAAATTCCTTCCATCAAAAGTAGAGTCTCTAAGTAGTATTGCAGAGTATAGCTATAAGGAAGAGGGAAAATCTGCTTTAAGCGTTGACTTTATCCTGGGTATTAGTCCATAACAGTACCATGATAAATAAGACACTATTTTAGAATCCTTAAGGTCCTAGATTGCAAGGAAATTAGGAACATAACTATAATGATGCAGGTCATGAGGTGATAAGTGCTAAGAGAGAAGTATGGGGCAGAGGGATCATGAAGACTTGAAGATCCAGTCATTCAGGCTCTTCTCTTGTAAGGGGATAGTGAGCTTTTAATAGGCTGCAAGGAGCAAAGGCACAAGGTAAAAAGTACATGATGCATTCAGGAAAGCCAAGAACCCAAATACATGGAGGATGGGAAAGTAGCATTTTACTGGAGGGGCTTCTATTTAACTTCTGATTTCCCAGCTTATAGAAAACAGCAACATCTGAATCTCCATCTGCTGAAAGGAAAGAACTGGTATTACCATAACCAATTTTTAAGGAAAAAATTAGGGCATACTAGAGACAGACATTTTCAGGAGTAGGGTTGTTCTTAAGTCACTGAATTATTTAAGTTATCAAATCTCCCTTTAGCTCTTATGAAAACCAACTATTAAACATTTAAATAAAAACTTAAGTTGGTCCATTCCACTGAGTAGGAGCTCTTATGGGACACACCCTTGGGTTTTCTATGTTCCAGCTATTATCTAATAAAGGAAGGAACCCACAAGAATGTGAGTGAAGACAGTAAAAATGCCAGCTCTGCACTTCTGCCATCTCTCTTTACACTAAAACACGTGACAAAACCCAGGCTGAATTTCCCTGAGGCAAAATATTTACAGAGGGCTTCTGGAAAATTTTCTCTTCCAAATTAAAAATCAAAGAACCTATAGCAACAAAAACTACAACAAAACTTGTAATTTTTTGGCCAGGTATTGTCCACATGCCCTATCTGGAATTATGGCAGCCATCTTGTACCCATGAACGGAACGGCTTAAAAACCACAATGCTAACAATTATCATGCGGAAAAAAATTATCTCGTGAGGTAAGGCAGGGATAAATAAATGAAGTGTTAGATGAATGACTTTAGATAGCAGTCCATAAACTTAGCTTATACATAAAGTCCATCACTGGGAAGACTACATCCTGAATTTTCCATATACGTGGGTTCTTAACTCAGAATCTCTGCTGCCCCTATTGTCCATGAAGCATGAAAAACATTTTTAAAAAATGACACAGTCTGGTCAGAGTGCTCATGGACTATTCACTTTGACATTGCCAATCGATATGTAATTAAGCACCAATTTTATAAATAGGTATTGTACTATCTCTGCCTTTTAACCTGCTGAAAGTATGCATTGTAAAAAACATGATGGTGGGAAGTCAGATCTGAGACCAATTCTTTGTTCTGCCACATTTGAGTATTCATTTATTTAATAAATACTTACAGGCACTTACATTTGTCAGGCAAAATGTACTAAAAATATGGTAGTATATAATATAGATGTAGTCTCTACCTTCCTGGAACTTGCAGTCCAGTGAGGAGATGTAATTTAATTGAACAATTATAAATTGTAATGGCTATAAAGAAGAACTCTAAGACACTCTAAAAAAATTGATTAGGGAGTCAGAAAGTCTTTCTGGGGAAGTTGTGTTTAAGTTTGTGACTGTGGTCTAGTTATTCAATTTAAGATCACTGCCAATGTGTAAAGTGGACAGCTTTACAGTGTGCAGAGGATCAAAGAACAGTTCAACAAATTGAGTTCTTTGGGCCAAGACTCAATTTTTAAGTTCATTCAAGCATCAAATGTACTCCCTTCTCTTTCGAGCCTTCTCGCTTGGTTCTAGTATCTCTCCTGTATTTTTCACATCACACTGTACATACAGTAGGTGCTCCATTAATGTTCCCTTAATTATATCATCTTTCCTTGGTTTCAAACCCAATGAATTAAACTTTGGGTTTCATTTCCATCTGGACCCCAGTGGCAAAGCTAAAGGCACAAATAAGAACGCTTGTTTTCCTACCCTAGTTTTCCTGTGAGTTCTAAAATGCCATCAATCTTAACAATGTAGAAATGCTCAACTATGGGAAACTAACAAAGGGTTTTAGTTCAAATCCCACTAACATGGGGTAAAGGTGGGAAAACGTAATCATTTAAGTGCTATTGAGAAGCCCATATTTTTATTTCTTCGTGCAGTGAAGTTTTATTTAACTATTCTTAGAGCTATTTGATGTATCCTACATTTAACCTGAACCCAGTAGACTTGGTAGATTAAGACCTTATCTTCTATCTGGCTGAGAGGTAACTGGATTTTTCAGAAAGGCCATGATTCTGATTGTCCAGCTCAATGGATTATCAAAGATCCTGCTCTCAGTAATGAAGGGTATTGGATGGCATGCCAAGAACTTTGGACATTACATTTAGCAACTTGAATTTTTATATAAAACCATTAAGTGGTGCCTGGGTGTTACCCAGTCAGGTAAGTGACCAACTCTTGGTATCAGCTCATGCATTTGGCTTCCCAGTCAATGTGAAGTCTGCTTAAAGATTCTCCCCCTCTGCCCCTCCCCCAAATTCCTCTCCCTCTCTCTCTCTCTCAAATAAGTCGTTTTGCCCTTCCCCAACTTCCTCTCTCTCAAATAAATCTTTTCAAAAACTCAAGATGTACTATACATTGGCTAATTGAATTTAATTAGAAAAAAAGAAGAAGAAAAGACCATTAAGTGATCACATTTGTGTTCATTCAGGTAACTATTCCTGCACTCAAACCTTCATCTCAGGGTTTGCTACTGAGGCAACCTAGCCTAAGGTAAAAGCCTCAGAGCCAGTTCCTAAGGGAAGTGATACCAGAAAACACTGATACTGGAGTAAAAAGATTCGGAAAGGAAGGGTGTCACAGAAATTTATATTACTGAGAAGGTTACAACTACAGACAACTGAAAGTTTTAAATCCACAGGTCACCTCTGGGAGACCATATAGAGTACAGTTCAGTTTCCTATCAGTATCAATCCACCAAGTCCCATCTGCCAGTGATCAAGAGCTGCTCCTGGCAGAGTTAACTCCCTTGTCTGTTCATGGCACAAACTCAGCAGTCTCCACAGGTTGAAGAAAGCCCTCAGGCAGAGAGTTGCAGGTGTTTGCTGTAACAAACCTTTGGCAAATCTGGGAATAGTGAGCGTCAAGGGATACAGCAGAGCACTGACAGCACCTGCTACAAATCTTTAAGTTATAAGGCTGCTGCTCTAAACAGGCAAGAAATAATGGGGGCTTGCGCCATAACAGTGGCAGTAGGAATGAAGAGAAGAGGGAGTATTCAGACAGGAATTTCAGAGAGTCAACTAGATTGATAATGATAAAGAAATTGATAAGATAAAGAAATAATAGTGATGAAGAAAAGAGTCCAGAGCAAATTACAGATCTCTAGCTTGGGTGTTAGAGCGGTTGGTGGTGCCATTAACTGGTTTAGGAAATACAACAAAAGCCCTTATCTTCTTCCCTAAATCCATGTTAAGCTTCAGACATGCCAAATTTGAGATAACTGTCAGTATCTCAAACTCAGTTTCCCAGGAAGTTGACCCTGAGGTGGAGGTTAGCATGTACAGGTGTTTTATTAGAGAGTGCCTTTGGAATTAACTCATGACGAAGGGAAGGAAAGAAAAGGAAGCAGAACTGGGCAGAGAGAAAATTTGGGCAGCAATGCAGTAGGGAGTTTTCAAGACAGAATAACCTTGAGTTGTCACTATTTGAGTGTGAGGGCCAGGTGTCTATACCCCTTTATCTGTCAGTCACTGGAAGGAATCTGCCCCAGGAAGGGAGGCATGAGGTTGAAATAGGTACCTCTCCTCAACCAGGGAAATCCCTGCAAAGGGCTGACAGTTGTGAATACCATCATAGGTAGAGTAAGAGGTATTTCATTCCTAAACAGGGATCTGGTCAATGCATTACAGTGTACATTCACAGAGAGTATTAAAATCAGAAGGGTTTAGTTGGTAATTAATGCAAGGGTTTAATGCACAGAAAAAAAAAATCTGGGCAAGCAACGTATTTGGAGCATTGGCCCGTGTTAATAGGTAAATTTGGCAGATGGTATAGAACAAAAATTTCCTTCTGAAACACTTCTAATATGATTACTCTGGTAAATAATGGTTATTCTCACTGCTCAGAAAAGATGGAAATAAAGTCATCAGAACACTATATAGAAGGTTATACATTACGTGTTGACAATAAAATGTAGAGAAATGTAACTTAATTGCTTTGTTTCAAAGGTGGAGAAGTAAAATAGTAGAAATGTTATGAGGAACATAAACACATAGTAAGGATAAATGTTTCTCTTGGTGTATGTGAGAATCATAGCAAAAGAAATTACCCAATTTTTCTGTAAACTTCATTTTAATATTAGATAACATCTATAAATATGTGATTAAAGAAAATAGGGTTTGTAATATTCATGACAAGTATAGCAATTTGAAACAAAAATATGAAATACTATCTATTAAATGCTATATTTTATGTGAATAAAAAACAAAAGTAAAAAAAATAAAAACCATAAAACACTAAGAGTGAACAGCATTTTTCAAGGACACTCTAGCCTTGGGGGGAAAAAAGAGCAGATCATTCTAAGTAGTAAATGAGTTTTCCCTGGTAGTTGTCCTCCTTCTGCCTATCAGGGTCATCCATATTTCCTTCTAAGACGTTCTGCAGAGGGAATACAAGGTACTGGTCAAATGTGTTGGTCTGGGAGTTAGATTCCTTCTTCCTCCACTTGTTAGACCTCATCAAGATATGTGCAAGCCTCTCAACATCTCTCTCAGTCTTCTCACTTGTGAAATGAAGTTAATGAAAAGATCTACTTCTCAGTGATAGAGCCAAGTGTTTACTGACATACAGTAAGCTTTCAAAAATTGCAGGTTTGGAGGAAAGCTGAGAGAGGAATTGGCAGAACACAGAGCATTAACAGGACAGTGAAAATACTCTGTCTGATACTATACCAGATACATGTCATTATACATTTATCAAAACCAGAGAATGTAAAAGACCAAGAATAAATTCTAAGGTAAACTACGGACTTTGAGTATGCTGTATTATGAATTGTAACATACATATTACTCCAGGGGGGACACTGGTAAAGGGGGGGGTAATTAATGGGTGCAGGTAGAAGGTATATAGGAAATCTCCATATCTTCTTGATTTTGCTGTAAATCGAACTTAAAAAAAAAAAAAGTCTTTTATGGCGGGGGGGGGTGTCTTTTATTTTGAAGTTTTATTTACTATCATTTCCCTGGAAATGATTGTGCAAAGCCACATGGGTGTCTCAATTCTGCCCTCAGAACTTGCCAGGAAACATAACAAACCATTGGCAGACTTCCTACCAGGGAGTCAAATCAGTGCTAACATTCCCAAGATGCCAACACCACCTCTGTTGTTAATGGCCCATGCTGATGACACCTTAATTTCATTGTGCCAAGAAGTATAGATCCCATAAACTTGTATCACAGAGTGGCAATGGTCAAGAGGAAAGACAACATAATAAAGCACACAGTTTTCCCTTTCTGTCCAACTCAAAGTAACATAAATATGTGGGAATTCTGAGCAGAAAGCTCCATCCACTAGGCTCACAGGATTTTATACAGTTTTCCACATCCAACACCAACCAGCTCACAGCTATAAAGTAGCAGTATGCACATGAGACATGACTGAAAGACCAGATCCGAAAGCTTAGCAATATACTAAATCACAGATGTTTTACTCTGTGAGGAAAACACAAATAACTGATGATATTGATGCTTCTAATGATGGGAGTGCTGCCCAACATCGATATCTACTAGTTCTTAAACTAAATTCTAGGCAAGTAAATCTATATCTGCAACTGGAGGAGAGAATACAGAAATGGTGCCCTAACATTCCTAAGCAGCACATCCCTGCCTCCTACTTGTGGGCCACCCGCAAAGCCCACTGCCTGACGTATCTTTTCATACCTGATGAATGCACTGTCCCACACTCATACATTCACAGGGAGACTCTCTTTTCTCCAACTTTGTTGCACACTATCAAATCTCAGTCATGGACACCTTCCATCTGCCCCATGAATGAAGCATAATTGTTTAATTCTCCACCCCCAGTGAGTCTTCCTCTGGGGACATTCTCATTTTTCTCTAACAAATACAATCCTGGGAGGCCTATACTCACACAGGTTTCCAAATAGTCTAGAGGTGTGCAAATTGTAAGGTAAGTCCAGTGATTCTAGAGTTTATAGAGAGAGGCAAAAGACTCAGAATGGCCATTTGGTAAGAATTCCTTTAAAAAATCAGAAAACTAATACTACCCAACTTCAAGATTTACTATAAAGCTACAGTAATCAAGATTGAGTGGTATTAATGAAAGAATAGGCAAATAGATTAATGGAACATAATAGAGAGCCTAGGAATAAACTCACATATAGTAAATCAATCTTTGAAAAGAAGCAACGTCAATCCAAAGGAGGAAGGAATAAAGGAACAATTGGACATCCACATGTAAAAAAAAAAAAAAAGAAAGAAAGAAAAAATGCATCCACCCATTGACTTTACACATTTGAGAAAAATTAACTCAGTATGGAAAGTAGATATAAAACACAATGTTATAAAACTTCTAGAAGATAAGAGAAAATCTTGGTGAACTGGAGTTTTTAAATATAATACTAAAAGCACAATCCATTAAAAAAACATTAAGTTGCAATTCATTAAAATTAAAACTACTCTGTTTAACATATCATTAAGAAAATGAGAGGATAAGGGGCATCTGGGTGGCTCAGTCAGTTAAGTGTTTGCCTTTGGCTCAGGTGATGATCCCAGGGTCCTGAGATCGAGTCCCATATTGGGCTCTTTTTTCAGTGGGGGGCCTGCTTCTCCCTCTGCCTACCCCTTGCCCTGCTTGTGCTCTCAAATAAATAAAATCGAAAAAAAAAAAAAAAAGAATGAGAAGATAAACGAGAAACTGGGAGAAAATGTTTGCAAAACACATCTCTGGTAAAGGATCTGGATCCATAATATATAAAGAAATCTAACAATAGTTAAACAACCAAATTAAAAAGTAGGCAAAAGAACATAGATACCTCAAAAAAGATACACATACAGCAAGTAAATATGAAAAAAACTGCTTTAAATTATATGTAATTAGGGAACTGCAAATTAAAATAACAAAGAGATACCACTCCATACCTATTAGAATGGCTAAAATCTAAAACACTGACTACACCAAATGCTGGTGAGAAAGTGGTGCAACAGGAATTTTTATTCCCTGACAGTGGGATTGCAAATTGGTAAAACCCCTTTGGAAGACAGTTTGGCTTTTTTTTTTTTTTTTTACAATGATAAATACAGTCTTATTACACATTCTAGCAATCCTGTTCCTAAGTATTTACCCAAATAAACTGAAAACCTCTACACAAAAACTTGCACATAAATTTTTACAGTAGCTTTGCTCATAACTGCCAAAATCTGAAAGCAAACCAAGATGTCCTTTAGTAGGTGAATGGATAAACAAACTGGAACATCCATGCAATGGAATATTAGTCAGCAATAAAAAGAAATGAGCTTTCAAGCAATGCAGAGCCACAGAGGGGCCTTAACTGTATATTGCTAAGTGAAAGAAGCCTACAGCATGATTCCAAATATATGACATTCTGAAAAAGGCAAAACTATAAAGACAGTAAAAAGAGAGTCATTGCCAGGGAAGGATAAGAGAGGAGAGCTGACAGGTATAGGACAGAGGATTTATAAGGCAGTAAAATTAGTTCATGTTACTGTAATGGTGGGAAAATGACATTATGCATTGGCAAAAATCATAGAATTGTAATCTATGGACCTTAGTTAAAATGATACATCAATAGGGGCGTATGGGTGGCTCAGTGGGTTAAAGCCTCTGCCTTCAGCTCAGGTCATGATCCCAGGGTCCCAGGATTGAGCCCCGCATCAGGCTCTATGCTCAGCAAGGAGCTTGCTTCCCCTGCCCAATCTCTGCCTGCCTCTCTGCCTACTTGTGATCTCTGTCAAATAAATAAATTTTTAAAAATCTTTAAAAAATGATGTATCAATGTTAATTTATCAATTGTCAAAAATGTACAGCATCAATGCAAGATGTTAATAATGGATGAAATTGTGGGTAGGGAGAAAAGGAATGTGTGGAACTTTTTGCATTTTCTATTCAATATTTCTATAAACCTAAAACTGCTCTATAAATAAAGTATATTAATTTAAAACTATAAAAGTGCAATAAAAACATTTCTAAATAAACAAAACCTGAGACAATTTGTTGCCAACACATCTCTCTTATAAGAAATTCAAGAGAAGCAAGCCCTTAATTCAGAAAGGAAATAACATCAAATGGCAATTCAAATTCTTATGAAAGCAAAAGGAGCAGAGGAAGAGGTATATACATAGGTAACTATAACAGACTATATATCTTCCTCTGTCCTTTCACTGATTTAAAGTATATAAGGTTAAAAAAATAATAAAATTGCATTATTGAACTTAAACTATAAACATAATATCTAACAAAAAATAATATGTAACAATAATAGCACAAAGGAAAGGAATGAAACTGTACTAAAGTTACTATACTTAATCAGACTGAGACAAATGTAAGTGAATATACACTATACCAAAATATATGGGGGCTAGCTAAAGCAGTCTTTAGATGGGAAATTTTATATATATATATATATATATATATATATATAACAAAAAAAAAAAGATTTCAAATCAGTAACATAATCTTCCACCAGAAGACACTGAGAAAGAAGAACAAACTAAATCTAAATCAAATGGAAAAAAGGAAAAAATAAATAAATAAAGGTTACATAGAAAAGTACTGAAATAGAGAATGAGTAGAGAAAAATCAAGACCCAAAGTTAGTTCTTTGAAAATAAACTGACAAGTATTTGTTAGAGTTACCAAGAAAAAAGACTCAAATTAATAAAAATATGAATGAAAAGGGCACAGGACTATGACTTAAGAAATTTTAAAAATTACATAGTATTATCATAAATAACTATGCCAACAAATTAGGTAACTCAGATAAAATACAAAATCTCCTTGAAGAAAAAAAAAAATCTCCTTGAAGAACTCACACTATTCAAAACTGACTCAAGAAGAAAGAGAAAACTTGAGTAGACCTATTAAAGGTAAGAAAGTGAACTTCCTCAACCTAATCTTTAAAATATTATTTTCCTAAGTCTGCTGTAACAAAATACAATACTTAAAACCACAAAAAATTTATTCTCTCAGAGTAAGATCAGAGGTCTGAAACCAAGATGTTGGGTGGGGGCCAGGAGGGGAATGGCTATCCTCCCTTTGAAGCCTCTAGGCTTTACCTGTTCTACGTTCTTACAGCACCAGCCATTTGTGTGGCAGCATAGCTCCAATCACTGCCCTTGTCATACACAACCATCTTCCCTCTGTATGTCTGGCTGCTTGTCTCTTCTCTTCTCTTCTCCTTATAAGAACACCAGTCATACTGGATTAGGGCCCATCCTAATAACCTCATCTTAACTCAATTATATCTGCAAAAACCCTATTTTAAAATAAAGTCACAACTACCAGAAGTTAGATGTTAGAAAATCTTTTGGAAGACAATCCAATGCATGACAAAGTATATTTATTATGTTTTAAAAACCTACAGATAACAACTTACTTAGTAATAAAAGAATGGATGCTCATCCCTCATGATGAGGAATAAGACAAGAATATCTGCTCTGGCCACTCTGATTTAGATTTGTACTGGAGAATCTAGTGAGGGTATAAAGCAAGAAAAAAAAAGAAAAAGAAGAAGAAAAGAAAAGAAATAAATACACTCAGATTGAAAAGGAAGAAGTAAACTATATTTGTTGATGACATGATTTTGTATGTAAAGAAACATTAGGAATTCACCAAAATACTATTGTAATGAATAAATGAGTTCAGAAACATGGTAAGAGCTAAGGTCAAAATACCATAATTGATTATGTGCCTATACACTAGCATTGAATAAAAAATCAATTCCATTTACAATAGCATCAAGAAGAATAAATTATGTAAAAAGGATTAACAAAAGAGTGCAATATTTTTACACCAAAAACTATAAAACTTCCTCAAAACATTTAAAGATATAGTTAGAAAGACACCCATACCCATTGATTAGAAGATTTTATATTATTCAAATGGCACTATTTCCTAGGTGAATCATCAGATTCAACACACTCCTTATCAAATTTATAGCTGTTTTTTTTTACAGAAATTAACAAGTTCATTCTGAAATTCATATAGAAATACAGGGGACATTGAATAGCCAAGACAATCATGAAAAAAATATTAAAAGAAGTCAGAGGACTCAGTCTTCCCAATTTCAAAACTTACTACAAAATATAAGCAATCAAGACAGTGTGGGGGGAAAAAAGATAGTGCGATTATGGGTGTACGATTAGACATATGAAAAAACAGAACTGAATTGAGGGGCCAGAATTAAACACTTATATTTATGGTCAAAAGGATTCTATGATAATTCAATGGGAAAAATACAGTCTTCTCAAAAAATGCCAGGACAACTAGAAGCCACATGCAAAAATAAATAAGTGAAACTGGACACCTTCCTTACATAATATGCAAATATATCAAAATAGATCATAGATTTAAAATATAAGAGCTAAAACCATAAATTCTTAGAAGAAAAAAGAAGAAGAAATCTTTGTGACCTCGGGTTATTTTAGATATGATCCCAAAAACATAAGCAACAAATTTATAAAGTGGACTTCATCAAAATTAAAAACTTACATTTCAAAGACATGATTTAAGTAAAAAAAAAAAAAATCATAGCAGCATAAGACACTCCTCCTTTTTAATTATCTTTTTCACCAAAGAATTAGATATCCACCTACAGATAAAAGTGGGAGTTGAGGGATCCAGGACCAAATGCCAAAGGACCTGAAAGGAGTCTTACCTACATGTGCATCTAGTAATAGCCAGATAGGCCTTGGTATGGGCTGTGGAACTAGGAGAGTTAACAAACCTATTCCAACACCTCTTGCCACTATCAGGAAAAAACCTGGAGAAAACAGAGAGCCGCAGAAGAGAGAGCAATTTCTGACATACAGGCTTGCCAAAGGGAGATTCCAGCATGCTACAAAATGGAAAAAGAATGAATTGGAAAATAAGAAGAACCAGCACCACCACCACTAACCTCAAGGCAACACTGGCCTGCACAAGGGCTAAACTATCAGGCAGTAGTAACCTCTCCTGTAGAAGAAAAAGGAGAGTGGTGAGAGCCCAGCTACCTTAGAGGCATGGGATGCAGCTGGAGAAACTCATTTCTCTCCAGTAGCACCCAGAGTACTGAGGTAAGATGTCCTTAACTGGAAGCTCGGGAAAGAGATAATATCAAAGAGCATTAAAGAGACAGAATTCCTGCTGTCTCTGCACAGCAGGAAGTTTACTGATGGGCTTCTGGAAGACCTGGGGATCTCCCTACCAGGTCTGTGGTCACCCCTAATACTCCAGCTGTTAAACCTACACTTCTCCACTCTGTGTCTAGCACCTTTTATGTGGTATGGAGTGCAGGTGAGAGCAAACTCCAGTAGGCAAAGGCTGCACTCTGACATTAGGCCAGGGTCTGAGGACATGGAAGAAACAACAAACAAGCTATAGTGCCACCTTCTGGAAAACAAGAGAAATTTCCAGTAGCCAGCCTAGAGAGTTGCGAGAACCAAACCATCTGCAGAAGAATGAAACTGGACACCTGTCTTCCATGGCTGACAAAAATTAACTCAAAATGAATTAAATACCTGAACATAAAACTTAGTATCATAAACTTCCTAGACGAAACCATAGGAAAGAATCTCCTTGGCATTTTACACATGATACCAAAAGCACAAGCTCCAAAAGCAAAAATCAATAAACAGGACTACATTAAACTGAGGAACTTCAATACCTCAAAATACACTGAAGAAAAGAAAAAAGAAAAGAAAAGAAAAGAAAAGAAAAGAAAAGCAACCTACACATGGCATAAAATATTTTCAAACCATATATCCTACAAGGGGTCAATATCCAAAATACAGAAAGAATTCTTACAACTCAATAACAACAAAAACAAACCAATTTAAAAATGGACAGAGGAACTAAATAGACATTTTTCTGAAGATATCCAAATGGCTAACAGGTACATGAAAAGGTGCTCAACATAACTAATCATCAGGGAAACACAAACCCAAACTATGTGATATCTCATACCTATTAGACTGGCAGTCATCAAGAAGACAAGTGAAAAAGTGTTGGTGAGAAGATGGAAGAAAGGGAACATTTATACACTGTTGGTGGGATTGCAAATTGCTTCAGGCATTATGGGAAATAGTATTGAGGTTCCTCAAAAAATTAAATATAGGACTACCATATGATCAAATAATTCCAGTCCTGGATATATAAAAGGAAATGAAAACAGGATATTGAAGAGATACATGCATTCTCCTGTTTATCACAGAACTATTCATAGTAACAAAGACATGGAAACAACCTAAATGTCCATCAACAAATGAATAAAGAAGATGTAGATGGGACGCCTGGGTGTCTTAGTAGGTTAAGCATCTGCCTTTGGCAGGTCATGATCCCAGGGTCCTGGGATGGAGTCCCACATTGGGCTCCTTGCTCAGAGGAGAGCCTGCTTCTCCCTCTACCTGCTGTTCCCCCTGCTTGTGTTCTCTCTGTCTCTGACAAATAAATAAATGAAATCACTAAAAAAAAGAAGATGTAGTATATACAATGGAATATTATTCAGCCATATTTTTTAAAAATCCTGCCATTTGCAACAACATGGATAGAATTTGGGGCATTATGCTAAGTGACATAAGTCAAAGAAAGACAAATGTATTATATCACTTGTATGTGGAATCTAAAAAAGCTAAACTTATAAAAACACAGTAAAACGGTAGTTATCAGGAATGGGGGAATTAGAGAAGTGTTTAAGGAGACAAATTTGCGAAGTTCCCAAGACACTTAGATCTTTATTATTGGGAACAATTATGTGGCATGACAGAGGTGTTAGCAAATGCTATGGTGAGAGCTACATTGCAATGTATAAACAAATCAGATCAGTATACACCTTAAACTTATACAATGTTATATGTCAATTACATAAGTAAAAACAATTTTTTTTAAAAAAGTGAAAAATAACTCAGAGTGGAACTATTTCCAGATCACAGGTCTGATAGGGGACCTATATCCAGATTATACAAGGAATACTTGTAACTCAAAGCTGAAAAGAAAAATAATGCAGTCACTGTGGAAAACAATATAAAGATTCCTTTTAAAAATTAAAATAGAATTTCCATCTGATCCAGTAATTCCACTACTGGGTATTTATCCAAAGAAAATAAAAAGATTAATTCTAAAAGCTATATGCACCCCTATCTTCACTGCAACATTATTTACAATAGCCAAGATATGGAAGCAACCCAACTGTCCACCAACAGATGAATATATATATATATATATATAGAGAGAGAGAGAGAGAGATCCACACACACATATATACAGGTATATAAACTCTGTATGTATATGGAATACTAGAATATTACTCAGCCATAAAGAAGGACAAGATCTTTTTTGAGGGTGTAATGCTAAGTGAAATAAGTCAAACACAAAATGACATAGTATATAATTTCATATGTGGAATTTTAAGAAGCATAACAAATAAACAAAGACAAAAAGAGACCAAAAAAAAAAAAGACTCAAATACAGAAAACAAACTGGTGGTTGCCAGAAGGGAAGCAAAATAGATAAAGAGGATTAAGAGTACACTTGTGATGAGCACTGTGGAATCATTACATCATACACATGGAACTAACAACAGTGTAGGCTAATTATGCTTCAGTTTAAAAATTATAAATAAGAAAATTAAAAATGGGCAGGGTATATAAATAACCACTTCAACATAAAATATATACAAATAGCCAATAAGCACATCAAAACATGTCAAACATCATTAGTCATTAGGAAAATGCAAATCAAAACCACAAGATACCACTTCACACCTACTAGGATGGCTATAATCAAAAAGAGATGACAAATGTTAGCAAGTTATGTGAAAAATTATAACCCTCACACATTGCCAGTGGCAATGTAAAATGATATGACTGCTTTGGAAAATAGTGTGGCAGTTCCTTGAAATATTAAACAGAATTACTATATGACCAGCAATTCCACCCCTAGGGAAGTACCCAAGAGAAATGAAAACAAGTCTAAGGAAAACTTAACCACAAAAGTTCATAGCACCATTATTCATAAACAAAATATGGACACCACCCAAATACCCATCAATGGGTAAATAAAATTGATGAATAAACAAAATGTGGTATATCTTTATAATGGAAAACTAGACAATAAAAAGGAAGTACTGATACATGCTGCACTATTGATGAACCTTGAAAATATTATGCTAAGTGAAAGTCCCAAGTGATCACATATTTTATGATTCTATTTCTGTGACATACCCAGAACAGGCAAATCTCTACAGACAGAAAGTAGACAAGAGTTGCCGTGGGTTGTGGGGGAGAGGGGTCAAAAGGAATGAGGAATGACCACTAATGTGTGTTGACTGTCTTTATGGGGTAGCAAATGTTCTACAGTTGACTGTGGTCACCGTTGCATGACTGTATAAAGAAAAAAATGGAGTTGTACATTTTAAATGGATGAATCTGCCGGAGGCAGATTTAAAACAGAAAAAAACGACTGGTTCATAAAAGGCATCAAAGTGCTACTCTTAGATTCTCTTACGGTTCTCCCCGAAGCAGATCCTAAAACAAAGCATTTGAGTGCAAAAACTTTATTTAGGAGATTCCAAGAGCAGCAGGAGAATAAGGAAGTTAGAAAGAAAATAAAAGGCAACCTAGATAGAGTACAGTAAGGAGCAAGTTACCCCGGAGAGCAACTGGGGCTCAATCCCACTGAGCACCTTTGGGAAGTCATGTAAGAATCTTGCATTAGTTTTGTATTGCTGTGTAACAAATTGCCGCACAGTTAAAAACAACACATATTTATTACCTCAGTTTTCCGTAGGTCACAATTCTGGGCACAACTTGCCTGTGTAACAGCACTCTAACCAGTCTTAAGGGTTAACCTGCTTCAAATTAACATACTCCCGGGGCGCCTGGGTGGCTCAGTGGGTTAAAGCCTCTGCCTTTGGCTCAGATCATGATCCCAGGGTCCTGGGATCAAGCCCCACATTGGGCTCTTTGCTCAGCGGGGAGCCTACTTCCCCCTCTCTCTGCCTGCTTCTCTGTCTACTTGCAATTTCTCTCTCTCTCTGTCAAATAAATAAATAAAATCTTTAAAAAAAACCACACCACACTCCTTACTAGCTGACCTAGGTCCCTGGATCTGTAACAGACAGATCACTGGCCTTGAGGAGGACAAAGAGGACACAGAGGCCAGCAAGTCTCTTTGAAGCTACCTTGACTTTTTGATTAGCCTGGCAATTTTTTTAGCAAAATATTTTTCTTTTCTTAGGTCACTCAAATGATTTCACTAACTTCCCTTTGTGTATCTATAGACCTTGCCTTCCTTTGCAGCAACACAAGGGTCCTCCTGTGCATCACAAAACAAGAACCGAACCCCTTTGCACCACCCATGAACATTGAGATGATATTTGTGGCTGGCACCATCGAGTCTCACGTGATCAAATGTTGTAGACCATGGCACTCCCTTTACTAATTACACTAAACCCCTTTAAAAAACCCTGGGTCAGGGAGAAACCTCACAGCTGGCTTTTGGACAAGCGTCTATCTTCTCCCCAGGAAGCCAGCCTCCTGAATAAAGCTAAAATTCTTTTCCAATCAAAATTTGTCTCTTGAAAAAAAAAAATTGTCTCTTGAGTATTGGCCTTTCAAGCGACAGGGCAGACAAAGTTGGGATCAGATAACAGCTGGATCCTCTATTGAGGGAGTCACAAGATTTCAAACAACACATCAATGGGGCTACATTTCTTTCTGGAGCCTGTGGTCTTGGCATTGATGACAGTGTTTGGTTCCTTAAAACTATGGGACTGAAGCCCTCATCTCCTAGTTGTAACTGGCAGTTTTTTGCCATGCAGCCTTCTCAACATGGCAGCTTACTTTCCCAAGGCCAGCAGGAGAATCTCTCACTCTGATCTGCTAAGATTAGGTCTTCCATATCAACATCACAGGAGTGAATCTCCCATCACATATGCCATATTCATTGTGTAGAAGCAAGCCTCAGGTTCTGTCCACAACCATATGAATGGGATCACCCAATGATGGGATTAGTTGTGGCTTCCCATAGAAGCTAAAATGGAACTCAGAATTGTCCCACTTGCAGAACGAAGATGGTGCTTATCTGCTAATTCCCAGCTTGCTCCACAAGGGGCAAAGAAAAGTGCCCCTGCATTCAGAGGAAGCCCGGGACCAGACAGTCTCATGAGTTTGATATAAGAAACCCTCCATGTGTTTGAGAATGTCCACGGCTGATGAGAAGTCAGCTGCCCACTAGAGCACCTGCTGACTGCTATTAAGCATAGAAGCCTTGAAAAGTTAAAATAAAGGTGGAGGAGGGACAACAAATTCTTAATATTTTATAATATTTTAAACACCTATTCTTTTAAAGGTGTCTAAAATGCTAGATACAAATGAAAAAGGTTAAGGCTATACAACATGGACATAATACTTGTAGCAAATGTATGAAAGACTTCTTTAATGTTAATTATGGTTTCATAATGAAGTTTTTTTCCTTAAATATTTAGCATCAAAGAAAGTCACAGTGAAAATACAAATCAGAAAACTTGCCAACATATTCTCAGGATCCAGGCCCCAGCCACATTTTTGGCACAAACCATCCACAGAGGTGAGCAAAGGTCATGGCAAGAATGCCACAATGTTATCATAGCAGAAAAAGCAGAGGTCTCTGAAGCCTCCAGACTTCCCTGGACCTTGAAAAGAGGAATAGAGGTTCGATTCTGTATCTGCCACCTCTCGGTCTGTCTCATAGTACAAAGCTTTCTGTTGTTACTTGGTGTTCCTCTTTTATCGGAGTTAGCATTCAGGTGTCTGAAGGAGAGTGGTAAACTCTAGTCTGCACCCTTTGGGGTTCAAGTCTCTCATAGTCATACCCCTCTCTTAACAGGAGCATTTACGGCCAGTGCTATGGTTATGACTGTGTCCTCACTGCCCTCTTTCTGCTGTGCCTTAGAAGCAGGAAGGATGGGGCACCTGGGTGGCTCAGTGGATTGAGCCTCTGCCTTCAGCTCGGGTCATGATCTCAGGGTCCTGGGATGGAGCCCACATCGGGCTCTCTGCTCAGCGGGGAGCCTGCTTACCCCCCTCTCTACCTGCCTCTCTGCCTACTTGTGATCTCTGTCAAATAAATAAATAATATAAAATAAAGAAGAAGCAGGAAGGTTAGATTCATGCATGCACTGGATAATGACATCTAGCTTTCTGTCCTGGTTCTATTGATTACAAATTGTGTGATCTTAATCAAGTCTCTTAACTCCCCTGGCAAACAGTTGTTCAGCTGGAAATGATACTGAACCAGACGACCTCATCGTTCTCATCAAATTCTCAATGTCCTGAGCTCTGTGACAGTATTGTCAGGTCTCTGTAAAACAGCACAGCCATCACTCCAGTGCTGGAAGTATACTTTCTCTGTGCTATCCAATATGGTAACCACTAGTCACCTGTGGCTACTGAACAGTTGGAATGGGGTAGTGTAACTGAGGAAATGACTTTAACTTAAATAGCCACACGAGGGTAGGGCCTACTATACTGGATAGCACTGCTCTAGAGACACATGCATGGGTAGAGAGAATAATTATTTCCTTATTAATGTGTAATCAGTTGTTCCATTTTTTTTTTAATTCATAGAGTTGTTACAAGGATTAAACAAGAATACATGTAGAGAACTTCAAACAATACCTGGCCCACAGTAAGCACAAAATAAATGTTAGCTTTTCTGTTAATACTCTTATTTTATGTAGTTGGCTGTTAAATTTTAATTACTAACCAGCTTTTTTGTTGTTGTAGTTTGATAAGATAAACAATAGATTTATAAAACTCTAAGCATTTATCTCCTTTGGTTCAATATTTATCTGCATGGGTAGAGGAAAATGGAGCTTGGGAGTGTAGGGGGGGAAACGTTTAACCAATTCCTGAGAATTAAAAATATATAGCAGCATAATCTAAAAAAATTCAGAATGGAATTCTTTAGGCTTTTATGGAGTAGTTTCCATTTCTGATGGTATTTTTTTCATTTCAGCTCCATTTCCTCTCCACCCTTAAAGGGTCTCAACCTGTTTCTGTGGCTCAGTAGTTTTACAACCACTGAAAATAGCTCATTTTACCTCTTGTTAGGTGCCCTTCAGAGCAAGATAAGATGGCTAATTATATATGCCATTAACTGAGTGCAATTCTAACTAATTGACAAAAAAAGTATTATACAGCAGCAATTTTTAAAGAACAAAGTTGTATGAAATACAAGGTCATACTTCAGAAGTTTGTCTCCAGGAACAAAGAATTCTAAACATTGACTGTCTCCTTTATGAATTCTGCTAAGATCTGTGCCTGTCACGTAATGTCCCAGAACTGCAGGAGCTCCAGCATTTAACCCAAATTCATTGTGTGCCTGCTACACATAAGCTCCACTAGGGTGCCTGGGTGGCTCAGTCAGTTAAGCGTCTGCCTTCAGCTCAGGTCAAGATCCCAGAGTGCCTGGGATTGAGACCTGCATCAGGCTCCCAGCTCAACAGGGAGTCCGCTTCTCCTCTGCCCTTCAGCCTGCTTGTGCTCATTCTCTCTCATTTGCAGTTGCTCTCTCTCAACTAAATAAAATCTTAAAAAAAAAAAAAAAAAAGGCAGCAGCAGCAGCTCTGCCGGGTGTCATGAAGGAAACAAATGCATCTAAGATATAGTCCCTGAACCTCAAGAGGTTTGCATTTTCTCTTCTACTGATAGTGGTTCCATGAGTCCTCCTTGCCCCTAGGGTAATACCTGTAGCACAGTCTATGGCCAAGCATGCTCTTGTCCCAGCTTTCCCACCCCACCTGATCTCTCCAGTTCTCCATTATATGTCCTGTGCCTCAGCCTCACGAGAATACATCTAATCTTCCATCCATGCAGCCCAGCAGTATATGCAAGACGACCCTCCACAACTGCTCAACATCTATTACCTTCCAGATTCATTTTTGGTCTCTCGTGCTCTCTCAAACACACACTCCATTCATTCATCACTCATTTTTAAATTCTAACAATTTCTTCTGTGAAAACTGCACTAAAGCCATTCTCCTTTCTGCTCACAAGGCAGCTTCAGCATCACATGATAATGACTGTGATGAAGATAATGTTTTATGGATCCCTCTACCCTGCATCAAACGCTCCTTGAAGACAATGGCCAAGTCTTCCCATTTACATAACCCCAGATCCTAGACATAGGTTCTCAAAGTTGGCTAAATAAATAAATGAAGTAAAAATGAGATTTAAAAATATGCACTTAACTAGATTTCTATGCAAAATATCATAGAATGCATTCAGATTTTTGAACACATTGCCATGGGCAATTTAATGGGGGATATCTTAGCCTGTAAGATCTCTCAGAAAAATACTGTCACTTTTGGTTGAGGTGACAACTGAACCACACCCCGATGTAGAAGGTAGAAATGAGAAGGAAATCACCTCAGAAGTGGCAGGCAGGCATTGAGGTTAACCACTAGGACCGATCTTTATTTATTCATCCATGATCATCCAGTCACTTTGAGTGCTTTGAGAAATCCAGAGAATAAAATATATGGTCCCTATTCTAGGGGATTTTAGGATTTAACTGAGCGGATAAGAATTTTTGCATATTCTTATACTGAGGGACACATCTGAGCTAACAGGTGATTCTGAGCATGCCGTTCACAAAAATAATTCTATTTCATCCTGCAAAGAATCCAAAGGGAATCCTGGATAAGAGTGGAGAAAAGTGGGGACAGTCTGAGTCAAGCAGATATTGTCAAGGCCCTGGGGTGTTTTGGGGTTATTTTTGAACTAGCATGAGATACAAGGTGCACACAAATCCATCCAGAAGTCACTGAGGGAAGAATAAGTATTTGGAGGTATTCCTTTCCAACCCTGCAAACACAGAAGTTTCCTTCTTTTTCTCTCTTAGCAGCCTGCCTGTGCAAGGTTGCCTCTCTGCTTCTGGAGGTAGAGGAAATATCACAGAGGATCTGACTCCCTGAAGAGCTGCTGATGGACTGGTGAGACAAGAGAGTTAGCTCTCCTCGAGGACCAGAGGAAATAAGACAAGAGAGGCAGACAGGTAAAGGTCTACTCCTTTCTTTCCCCTATGACCTCATGAGGTGTGGTACTTTCCTGGAGAAGCCCTATGTGTTGAGTGAACACAACTACGGAGCAAGACACCATGTCCTTCAGCAGCCGATTTGTAGCAATGAGCACTGAGGGAACTCTCGAATTGCTTCACATCTTTCCCAGCTCAATTCCCTTCTCCCCTCACACTCACTGCCCTGGGCTGGTAACACTTAAATCCTTGTCTCGATTTCCAGAAGCTCCAGGTTAAGACATTATCTTATTCTTTGTTTCTCAATCACTGTAATTCTTTAATAAAAATTTTCTGAACAACTCTGTGAGAATTTTATTATAGAAACAGAATATAATCCAAGCTAGTTATAATAGATGACTTCACATGCAGCCTTGGAATAAGGACCATTGTGTTTCTCAAATAATGGCTAATAAACAGTTCTCACTATGTGATGTATCCTAAGCATATTACATAGATTAACATAATTTCTGCTCACAATAGCCCACGAAGGGGTGTGATACTCCTTCTCTTGCCAGGTGAACACACATGACAAGTGTCTCTATAATTCCTTATGTAAAGGCAGTTAGTATCACCTAATATCACACTGTTTGGTGTCTTTCTTCAGGTCATCTGCTCTTTTCTTCCTCAGCCTTAGCTCCCTGGTCTTGGACCTCCAGTATAAGCACGCCTTATTCTGCTTTCTAGATGATCAAGGAAGAAATACACTACACTTAGGACTCAATTTTAAAACTGTGCATTTAATTTCAGTAAGTTAGCTAAACCTTACTAGAAAATCATGCAGTCAGCTTTACGTGAACCTTCCATGCAAAAATATCGTCAGTATGCCCAGCCAGAGTGAAGGCTTTACCGAAGCGGCGTGTTGGTACCTCTGTCATAATGGTAGCTCTGCAAGAAAACGCACATGGGAGATGGATTTTAAGTATGATTCTAGTAGAAATTCTGCAGAAGAGGGAAACTACAGCCCTCATAGAACACTGCTCTCATTCCAGTAGAATAAGATTGTTGCCATCCATTGAAAAAACTTAAAACAGTTTGCCTGTTCACAAAAAGCACACAGTATCTTTCCTTTTTTTTATTATGCTTATCCTGGATCACACAAAAATGAAGGCAATCTGTAAGACATATGAAATACATTATTAAAGAAAATATCAGGAGTGAACAAACGGTCAGAACTTTGAGATGGTGGCTCTTCAGATTCAGTCTTAGATAAGAAATGGGAGTAGGACTGAAGTTCATTCATTTAATCAACAATTGACTGTCCTGATGCTAGTTACTGCACAAAATGCCACAACACAAAGACCACAAAAGCACTGTATGCCTCAAAGAAGGTTATCCTCTAATGGAGAAGCTGTGATAAGAGGAAACATGTTCTCTCTGAATTTGTGCAAAAGTATTTGAGGGCTAGCATGAGAGAAAAAGCTGTAGCAGATAGGACGCTATGCTTAAATCTCATGGTCATTCAGAGAGCTTCAAGAGTTCTTTGTGATTGTTGTTTTTGGGTTTCTTTTCTCCTTTTCTTGTTACCATAGTAAATGTCGCTCCCATCATAGGAATTAAAAAACTGCAGAGCTGCATCAAAAAAACTATGAGTGATACAGGTAAAAATAAAGCTAGAACTTGGTGTCAATGTTCATAGACATTCAGTTTCTACAGGGCCATTGAGGGCTTTCTCTGCTTATAAACTAAAGTGTAGGGACTCAAAGATTAGTTTCATCATAAAGATTATCATAAAATTGTCCTAAAAGCAGCTACCTGGTATAGTAGGAACAGAGCAGAGTAAGTACCTGTTGTATGCAGTTCCCTGAAAACAGTTATAAAATATATGGCATTTGAGATTGTCTTTGATTATCTGTAAAAATCGAACCAAAAGTTTTATTGTCTTATCTACAACTAGTAATTGGTGCTGGAAGCAGGATTCAAACTGGTCTGTTTCCAAAACCAGCCATGTTTCTGTTAAAGTCAGGCATCCCCCCTCATATCAGTCAAGATAATGTCTGGTGCTGTCACTTACTGTGTGACTTTGAACTTGTCACTAGAAACCTGAAGCAAGAAGAGACCTGGGAAATGTAGCTTGGCTCCTCCATTTCGAGGATGAGGAAACAAATTTCAAACAAGCTTAAAGAAACAGAGCTGAGAGCATTTGACAGGTTTTGTTGTTTTCTACTGAGAGATAAGAAATTCCATTAACATGCTTAGTGCCTCTAGACAAACTTAGTTATACCATTTGCTGAAATATCCTTGAAATACCTGTAAGAAAAAAAAAATCAATTTAGAATAACTGTCATTTTTACTCTAAACGCACCTCAGGTAAGAAAGACATCTGCTAAATCTTGCCCAAACAATACTCAGAAGATTCTTTTCTGAAGATTTTTAAGTAAATGCCGAAGTCAACAGAGATGGAGAGTGTCTTTAGTTGGGGTGAAACTGCTGCATTATTTATTATCTCATTATGAACCCACATATTTTAATAAGTTCCTTTCTCCTAAGGCCCATTCACCAGAGGGTTTAAGAGAGAAGAGAAGGTCATGAGAACAGTAAGGAATAAGTCCATCTGAGTGGAATGTGAAAATCCAGTTTGGGGGTACTCCTATTGGGGGGCTACTTCTTTACTCCCTTGCCAAAATGAAAAGCAGAGAACACAAAATCCAAAAGCACTTGCTCCCCGACGCTTCATTTCTTTTGGACCATGCTGCATGGGGAAAAAAAAAAAAAAAACCCAACAACTTTGTCTTATAATTATCGGTTTCCAATAGTTAATGCTGTTCGATACCTGTCAGCTTGTTAAAATTTTTAAATAAAATCCTTCCTTAAAATAGGAGCTTCAGGGGCACCTGGGTGGCTCAGTCAGTTAAGCATCTGCCTTTAGCTCAGGTCATGATTCCAGGGTCCTGGGACCGGGTCCTACATCAGGCTCCCTGCTCACTGCAGAGCCTGCTTCTCCTCCTCCCTCTGCCATTCACTCCATTTATGCTCTTTGGCTCTCTGTATCCATCAAATAAACAGATAAAATCTTTTAAAGTATGAGCTTCATATATATATCAGGAAAAGTTCTAACCATGGCTTCTCTGCTGAATCTTATTTACAACTGCCTCCAGCATTCACTCAGTTTTCCTATCAATATCGCCATCAGGTTTGAACATATTCCAAACCTAACTTTCCCCATCTACCCTCTGTAAACTAACATCCACAGTTATTTGACTGCCACTACCATTATTCTAGCAAGCTACGTTCAGAACTCTCGAATTTTCTATCTTCTCACATTCAGCTACCCAATTGTGTAGATACTACTTGAGTATTTGTGTCCATTTCTTTCTAAGATGTTCTCAGGGGCTTCAGAACCACTTGCAGAGTCACCCAGGCTAACTGGTCTCCCTATCTTATCTCCACTCTTACCAAGTAGCAGTGGATAGGCCAAATTAATGAATGAACACAAAACTGTCAAATCCGAAACAGAAGTAAACACCACACATGACACACAATGAAGGTAAAAAGCAGATTATTTGTCGATGCCTAAAGTCCTAGAATTAGCAAAAGAATGTATTTGATAGCAATTTCTCACCATACCCCAGAGAGGAGTACTTGGGTATAGCTTGACACATCAGGGGTTGGGCTCCAGAAGATAAGCACAGCCGTGCCCCCCCACACACCCCTTAGTTCTATTTATTTATAGAGCACTAGAGGAAGAAGGAAAAGGAACACACCAACTATTATCTAATAATGAGGATTAAAAGGCCCTGAGCTCACATGGTGAGAGAAAGCAGCCTTGCTGGCAAAAGAAACATCCAGCTCCCAGGGTTAGTGTCCTAGGAGACAGCATACCAACATCAGTATCAGCTCGAGACCTTGTCACTCTTTTTACTGAGACATTTATCCTTAGTCTACCTGAGGGAGCCACCTGGACCACCTGGACATTCAGCAGACAAAGCAGGTATGTCTTACTTCAAAACAAACTCATTTTCACAGCTTAACTCAAAACTTCCTGATTCTTCATCACCTAGGTAGGGCAATATATTTCTCTAGCATAGAAAACAAAATATTTCCAGGAAGTTATTAGTCCATCCTTTAATATGGCCATAGTATTATCCTACTTCCATGAAGATGATACCTGCTTTTCCTCCATATCAACCCTATCTCCAAAGAGCAATCTTCCTCCTTTGAACTTCTGTTGCATTTGTTTTACCTCTCTGGTTCTTTTCATACTCCTCCTTGTATTATAAGAATCCATTAATCATCTTTTTTTTTTTTTTTTAAGATTTTATTTGACAGAGAAAGACACAGTGAGAGAGGGAACACAAGCAGAGGGAGTGGGAAAGGGGAAAGCAGGCTTCTCACCAAGCAAGGAGACTGATACGGGGCTCGATCCCAGGACCCCAGGATCATGACCTGAGCCAAAGAGGCTTAACGACTGAGCTATCCAGGAACCCCCATTAATTATCTTCTTTACAGCCTACTTTCTCACACCTCCACACCTGTTTGTCGGTCAACATATCTAATTCAAATGTAAAACACAATGCAGAGTCCAGTTTAAGACAGTGACAAAGGCTCCTGAACTCACCTCCCCACAAGGATGCACCAAATCTCCAGCTATACACAAAACAATTCCCTCTGAAAGAAATCCAGAAACTAGCTGAGC
This sequence comes from Mustela nigripes, assembly GCF_022355385.1. NCBI lineage: Eukaryota > Metazoa > Chordata > Mammalia > Carnivora > Mustelidae > Mustela > Mustela nigripes. The sequence goes on along the minus strand of NC_081569.1, from coordinate 64,188,652 downwards.
AACTCCTACACATCAGGCAAGTAAGAAAAATCCCTCGTGAGGTGCCTGGGTGGCTCAGTCCGTTAAGTGTCTGCCTTCAGCTCAGGTCAGGATGCCAGGGTCCTGGGATTGAGTCCCACATCAGGCTCTCTGCTCAGTGGGGAGTCTGCTTCTCTCTCTATCCCTCACTCCTACTCATGGTCTCTCTCTTTCTCTCTCAAATAAGTAAATAAAATCGTAATAAATAAAAAAGATAATGTAATAATATGTTTTTTTTAAAAAGGAGGAAAAAGAAAAATCCCACTTCAAAATGAGTAGGAGAGGCTGAGACACAATCTCCCCATAAACTCCACCCCCTCCACAGCAAAGTACAGTCAGAAGGAAACACAACCCCAGCTTCTTCCCGGGGAGTGAAGGGTTTGCACCCAACATCTAGATACCCAACTTTAAAACTTCCACTTGAGACACAGGGTCCTAAAACACCTAGCTCTGAAAGCCAATAGGGCTTGCCTCTACAACACTCACAAGACTATGGTAAACAAAGAAATAGTTCTTGGGGCATCTGGGTGGCTCAGTGGGTTGAACCTCTGCCTTTGGCTCAGGTCATGATCTCAGTGTCCTGGGATTGAGCCCCACATTGGGCTCTCTGCTCAGTGGGGAACCTGCTTCCCCCTCCCTCTCTCTGCCTGCCTCTCTACCTACTTGTGATATCTCTCTCTCTCTCTGTCAAATAAATAAATAAAATCTTTTTTAAAATATTTAAAAAAAAAAAGAAAAAGAAATAGTTCTTAACAGGCTCGAGAGGACTTACTGTGGCAATCCCCCACCTCCTGCAGAGTCCAGCAGCTCACTAAAACACCCAGTTTTTCCCTGAAAGCAGCTTATCTATATATCGCAAGAGCTGGAGCCTGAGAATCAGGATTCTAATTTGACACAGGTCTAGGGGCCAACTGCAGTCCTCTCCAGAAACTCAGGAGGCTGGCATGTGCCACCTTCACACTGTTCCCCTGCCCTGACTCAGGTCACCAGTATCATATGTCTGACATCCCATCTTTTTTGGCTGCAAATAAAAGATCATACCCCCTTGGTCTTCTGCCCTTGGTGGCCAGTGATGTTTCTGTTCATGGGTCTCACAGTAAAGAAGGAAACAGTTCTTGACTGGCTATCTCCCTAGAACTCAGCACAGAGTCACTCAACTCTGAGGCTTTCCCTAGGGAGGCCAATTTTCCTATCTTGGGGACTGCAGCAGGGTGTTTGTCTTCTAGTCTGACACACATTTAAAGGCTGACTGCAACACCCTCCAGGGGTGAGGGAGATACCATCTTCACATTCACCTTCTGCCCCATTCCAGATCAGCAGTGCCCACATGAAAGGAGCCTGGGCATACATCTTGTATCCCAGCTTCTGTGGCTGCTGCCCTGAGGACACATCCCTTGAGAGCCTGGCTGCTGGCCAGGAGGGCTTGTGTTCATGGGTTCAGTGGCACTGCAATGAACAAAGAGATAGTTCTTGGCTATGTGCCCAGCCAGAAGCTGGGCACAGAAGGAGCTGAAAAAGTCACCAACCTCCTATTTTTCCCTGGAAGTAGTATATTTACATACTTTAAAAACTGCTGCCAAAGGTCCAGCTTCCAATCAGCCTGCCTCTAGGTGCAGACTGAGATCCTTCCTTTTGGGACACTGATGGTCTTGACACAACCTCAATTAGTGGGAGCCACTAAGAACAAAGGAAGCTGCTTAAGCCATCACAAAAGTTTGAGAGATAGCCAAGATCTAGGGCTGGAATAAATAATAAGTTTCTTCTACATGGGATCTCTCCTTCTCCTGGTAGAGGTAGCAGCTTTATCTAATTCACTAACCAATGTAGAGTCAAAGAAATTGAAGAAGACATGTTTCAAACCAAAAGACAATAAAATCCCAGAAACAGACTTAATGAAAGAGAGATAAATGATTTTTACCTGATAAAGAGTTCAAAATAGTGGTCATAAAGGTACTCACTGATATCAAAAGAATAACACATAAAGAATTTTAAGAAATATAAAAGATAAGAAAGGACCACAGAGTAATCACTGAACCAAAGAATACAGTAATTGAACTGAAAAATTCCACAAAAAGTTTCACTTACAGACTAAAACAGTAGAAACAAGGATAAAGCAATTGAAGATAGGGCAGTGAAATTCCAACAGAGAAGCAAAATAAAAACAGGATGAAAAGAATAAATATAGCATAAGGGACTTATCAGACATCATTGAGTGGACCCATATTTGTATGATAAAGATCTTGAGGTGGGGAGTGGGGTGGCAGAGAAAAGGCTGGAGGGAAGAAGCAGAAAGCTTATTTGAAGAAATAAGAAGCAGAAAGCTTATCTGAAATTTTCCCTAACCTGGGGAGAGAAAGAGACAACCAAATCCAAGAAACCCAGAGTTCCAAATGAGATGAAATCAAAGACACACAACTGAGACACATTATAATTTATTTGTCAAAAGTTGAAGACAAGGAGAGAATGTTAAAGGTAGCAAGAAGGAAGAAAGAAAACACACACACACACACACACACACACCCGAGTTGTTACATACAGGGGTAACCACTATAAGACCATCAGAAATTTCAGTCAAAACTTTGCAGACCAGAAGGGAGTGCCAGGATATATTCAAAGTATTGAAAGAAAAAAAAGTGAAATAATAGAAAATATTTCATATTTCAAGAAACAATGTAACTTTAGACTTCAAGAAACCAGGAAAAAACCAAACTAAACCCCAAGGTAGCAGAAGGAAAGAAACAACAAAGATGAGAGCAGAAATAAATGAAAAAGAGACTAACAGGACAATAGAAAAAAGCAATGAAATTATGAGTTGGTTTTCTAAGAAGGTTAAAAAAAAAAAAAAATCACAAGAAATCACAAAACCACTAACCAAGAAGGAAAAAGAGGACTTGAATAAAATACAATCAGAAATGAAAGACACATTACACCTGATACTACACAAATACAAGGATCATGAGAGACCACTATGAGCAATTACAGGCCAAAATGGACAACCTAGAAGAAATGAAGCAATTCTTAGAAATAACCAACCTACCAAAATTGAATCATAGACAGAAATTCTGAAAAGATCAGTAACGAAGAAAGGATATTAAATCAATAATTTAAAACCTCCCAAAAAACAAAAGAGCAGGACCAGATGGCTTCACTGGTAAAAATTTTAGCTAACATTTAAAAAATACCAATCCTTCCCGAAATCTTCCAAAAAAAAAAAAAAAAAAATGGAAACGATCCCAAACTCATCTTATAAGGTCATTCTTACCCTGATACCAAAGTTAACCAAGGACCACACAAGAAAACCATAGTTGATAAACATAGATGTAAAAGTCTTCAACAGAATATTATCAAACTGAATTCTACAGTAAAGAATTTTATAATTCTTTACACATAATCCCAAGGTTAAGTGGGAATTATACCAGAGATGCAAGGATGGTTCAACATACACAAGTCAATGTGATACAGCCTATTCACCAAATGAAGAATAAAAAGCACATGATCATCTGAATCAATCCAAGAAGAGCATTTAATAAAAACTTTTGACCCATTCATGATAAAAATCTCAGACAACTGGATATAGGGAAAATGTACCTCAACATAATAAAACATATTTATGACAAGTCCACAGCTAATACCAAACTTAATAGTGAAAAGCTAAAAGGCAAGGATGCCCAATCGCATTGTAATGGGAGTCATAGCCAGAGCAATAAAAAGAAGGCATCCAAACTGGGAAATAAGTGCATCTATTTGAAGATATGTAGATAGATACACATACATGCACCCTTAAGGCTCCACCAAAAACTGTTAGAATAAATTTAGTAAAGTGGCAGAATATATAATATCTAAAAATCAGTGGTCTTTCTATAAACTAAAATAAGCTAGAAGAAAACTTCAAACAATTCCATTTACAATTGCATCCAAAAAAATACCTAAGAATAAATTTCATGGAGATGAATAAATCCATGGAGATGAAAGATCTGCACACTGAAAACTACAACACTGAAGAAAGAAAATGAAGACCAAATAAATGGAAAGATAGTCAATGTTCATGGATTATTAAAATGTCCATACTACCCAAAGAAAACTACAGATTCAATATGATCCCTTTAAAAATTCCAATGGCATTTTTCACAGACCTAAAGGAAACAGTCCTAAAATTGGCACAGAACTTTAAGAAGCCTCCAAAGAGCCAAGGCAATCTTAAGAAAAAAAAGAAAACTGAAGGCACCACACTTCCTGATTTTAAACTATATTACAAAGCTATGGTAATCAAAGCAGCAATGTAGCCACATAAAAAGGTCTCACACAGATCAATGGAATAAAATGCAGAGCCCAAAATAAAACCCACATATACCGTCACTAATAGGACAAAGAAGCCCCAAGTATACAATAGGGAAATGACAGTCTCTTCAAAAATGATACTGGGAAAAATGACAGTCACATTTAATAGAACTGAACTGGACCCGTATCTTACACCATACGTAAAAAGCAATAATTCAAAACCAATTAAAGACCTGGACATAAAAGCTACAACCCTAAAACTTCTGGAAGTACACATAGGGGGTAAACTCCTTGCAGTTGGTCTTGGCAATGATTTCTTGTGATGATTGTGAACAAAAGCAAAAACAAACAAGTGGGACTACTTCGAACTAAAAAGCTTCTGAACAGCAAAGGAACCCATCCACAACATGAAGAGGCAACCTATGGAATGGGAGAATATTTTATAAATCATATATCTAATAAGCAGTTAATATTCAAAGTATATGAAGAACTCACCCAACTCCGTAACAAATCATAATTAAAAACAGACAGAGGAACTGAATAGACATTTTTTTCAAAGATGACATACAAAAGGGCCAATAGGTACATGAAAAGATGTTCAGCATTGCTCATTGTTTGAGGTTTTCTCCTAGCTTGTTTTTAGTTTATGGAAAGACCACTGATTATTCAGTATTATATATTCTGCCACTTTACTGAATTTATTAATTCTAACAGTTTTGGTGGAGCCTTAAGGGTGCATGTATGTGTATCTATCTATCTATCTATCTATCTTCAAATAGATGCACTTTTTTTTCTAATTTGGATGCCTTCTTTTTATTGCTCTGGCTATGACTCCCATTACAATGCTGCATAAAAGAAGTGCGATTGGGCATCCTTGCCTTTAGCTTTTCACTATTAAGTTTGGTATTAGCTGTCATAAATGTCTTTTATTATGTTGAGGTATATTCTCCCTATACCCAATTTGCTGAGATTTTTATCATGAATGGGTCAAATGCTTTTGCTAATCAAGAGGGAAATGCAAATCAAAACCACAATAAGATACCACCTCACCTCTTAGAGTGGCTTTCACCAATAAAACAAGAGGTAAATATTGGTGAATTTGCAAAGAAAAGGGAACCCTTGTGCAGCCACTATAGAAAACACTATAGAGGTTCCTCCAATGATTAAAAATGAAACTACCACTTCCTAGTACATATCTGAAGGAAAAGAAATCACCATGTTGGAGAAATATCTGCATCCCCATGTTCACTGCAGCATTGTTCATGAAAGCCAACACAAAGAATCAACCAACCATGGGGCCAAGAACAGATGGATATTGAAAATGTGGTCTATATACACAAGAAGGTATTTTCTTCAACCACTAAATAGATAATCCTGCCATTTGCAACAATCTGCATGGGACGTGAGGGCATTATATTAAATGAAATAAGTCAGACAGAAAAAGACAAATACTGTATGATTTCACTTATATGTGGAATAAAAATAAATGGAACTCATAGATACAGAAAACAGATTAGGGATTGCCAGAGGTGGGGTGGTGGGTGAAATGGGTGAATGTGGTTAAAAGGTACAAACTTCCAGCTATAAGATAATTAAGTTCTGGGGATACAACATATAACGTGGTGACTAAAGTTAATATTTTGTATATTTGAAAGTCTTCCTAAGAATAAATTTTAAAGTTTCTTACCACAAGAAAGTAACAATGTGAGGTGATGGAGGTTAATCAGTCTTGTTGTGGTGATCATTTTGTGATCATACATATACTGAGTCCCAGTATTGTACATTGGATACTAATACATTGTTATGTGCCACTTATAGCTCAATAAAACCAAAGTGAACAAACAAATGCATTGTACAACATAGTAACCATCATAATCCATTACTGATAAACTTCTCATGGTTTTAAAAAATTGTTCAGGTCTAAATATATATATGTATGTGTGTGTGTGTGTACATCTGTGTATATGTGTGTGTATGTTTGTGTATATGTGTGTATATACATATTTATACGTAGATCCTTTTGTATATATAAGTATTATACATGTATTACATGTAATTCAAGGAATCTTCATTAGTTGAAGCTCTTTGGTTTTAAGACACATGTGACTGGTTAGAGCCAAACAAGTTTATTGTAAAACCATAGGTTTGTTTCACACTCCGGAACCCAAAAGGGAGGAGAACCTCAGGAGCATAGGTCATATATTATTCAGTCATGATCCCAGCAGGAAACAAAAGGCAGTCTCAAAAAGGCCTAATTAGATTCATTACAAAAAGGTCAGAGGCAGAGTTAAGAGAATTCAACAGGGCAAGATGAAGCCTTCTGCACCACCTCCAAAGCCTTTAGGTGGTAACAGTGTCTTCCCAGTCGCTAGACAGGAGGGGACATTTCCTGAAACACTGTGAGATCTATAGCTACAGCTGGAAGAGAAATATCATCCTGCAAGTTCTGTGACCTTGTAACAGAAAGGCAACTGCTGCCAATCCGCAGCCTAAGAGTGAGGAAGCGAGGAAATAAATACTCCAACCTTGCTTCCTGCATTTTGATCTCCTCATGAAACCGTACATTGTCCAAATCCCCCCCGAAGCCAGAAGGTGAAGGAGTCACCTTGAATCAGATGATGGAGGGCTGCATCCTGGGAAACAAAGCAGGAAGAAGAGTGAAGATGGATTCAAGAAGGGAAAAGTGAGTATTCTCCCTGTTGGCATTCCCTCTTCATACCACGTTTCTATAATGATGGGGAAGAATAGAGAAGCCACGTGGAAGGAAGTCAGGTTGGCTTTTGAGCTTCTCCTACCCCATACAGGGGCAGATGGCCACCGTGTAGTTCTCAGGGTTACAGATCCCCCGGCCTAGGATCAGCCCTCGCTCCATCTCCACTGCAAATTCCGGACAGAGAATGTCTGGCCAGGCTTCAGTTAGGTATCCACTTCTCATTCAATCCCAGGTGACCGAGGGTATCAATGTGACTGCCAAAGGACTCAACCCAGACGATCCATAAAAATCTCAAAGAACCAGGGCAGCACACACATCTCCAAGGAGTCTGCAACTGAATCCTAAGGACGCATATTTAAAAGCAACATGCTCAACTTGTGAACGTGATCATCAAGTAACCGTGAGATCAAAAAGGAGAGGAAAAAAAAACAAAAAACATCGGAAATAAAGGTTTACCTCTGCTCTGAGCCCTTCCATTAAAGCTGCCAAGAGTGATATCCACCTGATTAGGCCCTAATGGGCTGAACACATTAACCAATCTGAAAGGAACATTTTCATTTACCAACAGAACTCAGTGTTAAAAATGCACTTGGGTGCGTTTTCTGTTTATTTGCCTCAAACTCTGCCTCAGGCTCATTGAACGCCACTCAAAGAAGAGAGCATCTCAGAAATAGTTCAAGGCCCCAGTTCAACCTCAGAAAATGTATTGACAACTAAAACAAAAACAAAACACCCCCCAACAGAGAAGAAAAAGTATGACTGAAATGGTCTCCACTGTGAAAAACCGACTCTTCATATTACTGCCCCAAGATGTACTAGCAATAAACATTACAGTAACCTGGTATCACATATGTGACAGACTGCCTCGTTCCCAAATGTGTATATATTAAAATGGAACTTCATGAAAGAGGCAGAAATTACACCTTCTGACAGATCAACTCTATTTGAAACAAGACAATCCAAAACCCCTATCCCACGTCTCCTTGACTTGTCCTTAGCATAGAAATTGTGTGCTGCCTCTACCATGTGCATATTTTCCACCTGTAAAATTTAATTTCCTTAAGGTGACATAGGATATCCTGAATTTATGCTTTGGAGTCAGACTTGGACTCAAATTCTGGATCTGCCACTTAATCGTGACTGACTTAGCTCAGGTCCTTGGGAAAGCAGAACCTTGGGGAAGGATTAAAGTGATAATATCTTCTTTGGGAGATACAAGACATATTGGTGAGGATGAAAAGGAAAGAAAGGAGTAAAGCGTGATGTGACGCCTTCCCACACTGGCTTCTACTCACAACAGGCTGTGAAAAGACAAAGCAAGATAAGCAGCAGGTGCGTTCCCTCAGTACATACCCAGTGCTTCTTTAGAAAAGTTACATATTAAAAGTGATAATTACAGTAGCCCGAGGAGGGAGGGAATTTAGGAATTCATGCTCCTCTTCCTCCCATCTCTCCTTTCCCATTGTCAAAACTCCTCCAGCACCCACCCCCCCAACCCTGGGGAGTTGACTCCCCTGTACTTCTGGGCTGTCATCTAACTCCAGCTTGGGAGACCAGATCCTATGCACTGCAGTGTGTGTTTCATTTTATATTACTTTTCCATTGCTGTATGACAAATTACCACAACCTGGCTTCATAAAACACAGTTATCTCTGTTTCTGTGGGTCAAAGTTATCTCCGTCTCTGCGGCTCTTCTGTTCAGGGTGTTATAAGGCTGACATCCAGGTGTCAGCCAACTGCATCCTTATCTCAAGGCTTGACTGGGGAAAGATTTGCTTCCATCCTCCTTTGGCTTGTTGACAGAATTCATTTCTTTGTAGCCAGGGGACGGAGGTCTCTGTTTTCCTGCTAGCTGTTTGTGGGGGACTATTTCAGTTCCTAGAGACCACTCTTGGGTCTTTGCCAAGCTGTCCCCCTCACAGTGTGGCAGCCAGCTCCTTCGAGGCCAGCAGAAGCATCTGGTGCCCCCTCTTCTAGTAAAGGACCCAACTGATGTCTTCCGAGGGAGGATGGATCACAGAACCGAATGAAAGTGTATGGGGGGTAAAGCTGGGAAAAGATGCCCAGAACCAGTGACCGATACCTGCCCTTTTATTAGATGCTTTATTTCCACCCCCCAGGACTGCCTTGCACATGCAGGCTGTTCTGGCGCTGTGTTCCTGTGGCAGCCACATAGGTAAGCCTTAATCTGCACCACTTACAGGTCATTAATTGTTCCTGTGCAAAATGAAAGTCCAAGAAAACAAACCACAGACCGTAAGCACCTATGTAGTGATTTAAGTAAGAGTGATGGGGCCTGTGAGTTGATACTGAGACTGGACTCTTGGATGAGGCACCACTGACCCTGATGTAGCTTTAAGTCACACTAGCTGGATGCAAAGGGGTCTGAGCCCAGGACTCTCTAACACACTGCAAACAGATTTTTTTTTCTTTTTTTTTTTTTTTTTTTGGTTCACTGCCAAGCTTTTGGGCTTTGTTACTGTACTGATACCTCAAATTCAAACTTCAGTTCCTGAGAAAGATAAGTCAACATCCTCAAAATGCTGACAGGTCTATATGCAACTCTGGCCTCCAGTCTTCCCAAAAACAAACACCGCCAGCTCCAGCGACCAAATGCTAAAGACAATTCCAGTGGCACCAACCAGCTGGCTGGCCCTCCACCCAGGACTGCCAGTGCCAGCTGGAGCAGTGCCTCACAGGAGGGAAACGTTCCCTCTCTCCTTTGTCTGACCTAGATAGGACCCCAGGGATATAGGCCTTTTTGTCTTTCAGGTTTGGTGTCAGAATGGGGTTGGGAGAAGTGAGCTTTAAGGAAACGCCTTAAAAATTGTTTCTCTCACCACCTGTGAAGGAACCTCACCTGACTAATGGCTATCTCCCTAAGAATGACGCAGCAAGTCATGGGGCTTTGAATCTCTGTACCTTGCCATTGGCGTGTTACCAGAAATCCTCTCATTCCAAGTCTGACTGTGACAGTATCAACATGACAGGCATGCAGCCCTCACACCCACTAAGCCCTCAGGTGGGTCTGTTCCAGAAAACCTGCCATGGCAGGGGCTGGGGGGACCTGTTTGCCTGAACCTCAACAAGGTCATGCTCATCCTCTTCCTGAACCCCATGTCTGTGCTCAGGGCTTGAATTATTAGTCCCAACTCTGGCCAAAGACAAGCTTCCCTCCAGATGCAAAGGGCAGGAGATGGTAATTTCCATAGCCCAGCTGGCCTTGGTAACCTGTGAGCTTTAATTGGAGAACCCTGGGCCAGGTCAAGCAACAGTGTCTTCAGGATCACAGAATATTTTGACCAGTTTAATGGTGGTACCACACTGAGTCAAGATAAGCAGCATTTCAAGGTTCATATGAAGCAATGCTTATTTTTAAAATTAAAATGTATTTATCTACATAGATGAGCTTTGCTGAGAAGTTAGGTCTGTTATAGACCAGAACCACATGTTGTCATTTCATGTTTTCTTATTTTTTTCTTAGATATTTCTATTTACAGTAAACACTGTTGTAGATAAATAATGTACCTGTATATATTTGTTTCCAGAGTGTTTTTTTTTTCAAGAGATATACTCCCTCAACTTACATAAAGAAATACCAAGTATCTATCACTATTTGGTTGTAAAGTGAATAGTCAAAATGGAGGGGGTATGGCTATCAAACTGCAAATACTAGGTTCACAAAATAAAAAGCATGTTCAAACAAAAAAAGGACTCCTCTAATCAGATTAAACCCACACAGAGTAATTTCCTCTTGATTAACCAAAATTAGTGGGCTAGAATCAAATCATGGGAATGATACCCCATCATATTCACAGGTTCTGTCCATGCATAAGAGGAAGGTATATACAGGGCATATATATCACAGGCAGAATCTTGGGCTCCTCTTAGAATTCTTCCTGCCACATCCAATTCCAAAAGTGGAAGAGCAGCCAGGGGTTGCTGGGGCACCAAAGAGAGAAAGGAGGAAGCCAGAAGACCCGAAGAACACGTACATTGTTTCTGTCTCAATACACTGACCTTAGTCAATTTTCACTAGTATTTTCTCCATGTGAAAAGTAGAAAAACTAAAGCTAAGAACTTGTACTTTTGGTGGGAAGAAGCGTTAAGTCAGGGTGCCTATTAGCTATCATTTATTCTTATTTTCTCTATGTTGTGCGTGCTCTCCACAAACTGTCCACTGGACAAACCAGGGAGTCGGTCTTCAAAGCCTCATTTTCCAGCTGAGGCTATCCATCTTGTTATCACCTCTAGACCCTATACCATACTTAGAACAGTGACTCACATAAAAGTATATTTTAAATGGTGGCTATTAGCTTAAGAGTTATATAAAGAGTTATAGGTCACTTTTGGTTAATCATACTTTTATATTTATAGCAAATTTAAGCTGTATGGACCAAATAATCCCCATGCCTGCCCCAAAATTAAAAATATAAGTTAGGAAAACAGTGTGGAGTTTCCTCAAAAACTTAAAGATAGAGCTATGACCCAGAAATTGCACCACTGGGTGTTTACCCCAAAGATACAAATGTACTGAAAAGAAGGGGCACCTGCACTCCAATATTCATAGCAGCAATGTCCACAATAGCCAAACTGTGGAGGGAACAGAGATGCTCTTCAATAGATGAAAGGATAAAAATGTGGTCCATACACACAAAACAGATAATCCTGTCAAAAAATGGGCAGAAGATGTGAACAGACACTTCTCCATGAACACATACAAATGGCTATCAGACACATGAAAAAAATGTTCATCATCACCAGCCATCAGGGAGATTCAAATCAAAACCACACTGAGATACCACCTTACACCAGTAAGAATGGCCAAAATAAACAAGACAGTAAACAATGTGTGTTGGAAAAGATGTGGAGAAAGGGGAACCACCTTACACTGTTGGTGGGAATGTAAGTTGGTGCAGCCACTTTGGAGAACAGTGTGGATATTCCTTAAGAAATTAAAAATAGAGCTTCCCTATGACCCTGCAATTGCACTATTGGGTATTTATCCCCAAAGATACAGATGTAGTGAAAAGAAGGGCCATCCATCTGTACCCCCAATGCTCATAGCAGCAATGGCCACGGTCGCCAAACTGTGGAAAGAACCAAAATGCCCTTCAACAGATGAATGGATAAGGAAGATATGGTCCATATACACTATGGGGTATTATGCCTCCATCAGAAAGGATGAATACCCCACTTTTGTATCAACATTGTTGGGACAGGAAGAGATTATGCTGAGTGAAATAAGTCAAGCAGAGAGACTCAATTATCATATGGTTTCCCTTATTTGTAGAGCATAAGAAATAACATGGAGGACATGGGGAGATGGAGAGGAGAAGGGAGTTGAGGGAAATAGGAGGGGAAGATGAACCATGAGAGACTATGGACTCTGAGAAACAATCTGAGGGTCTTGAAGGGGCAGGGGGTGGGAAGATGGGTGAGCTGGTGGTGGGTATTATGGAGGGCACGTACCACATGGAACACTGGCTGTGGTGCATAAACAATGAATTATGGTACACTGAAAAGAAATTTAAAAACTTAAAACATTTAAAAAAAGATGTGGTCCATATAGAAATGGAACATTACTCAGCCATTGGAAAGGATGAATACCCAACTTTTGCACCAAAATGGATGGGACTGGAGGAGATTATGCTGAGTGAAGTAAGTCAAGCAGAAAAAGTCAATTCTCATAATAGTTTCACTTACTTGTGGAAGATAAGGAATAACATGGAATATATTAGAAGGAAAGGAAAAGTGAAGGGGGGGTGCAGAATCAGAGGAGGAGACGAACCACAAGAGACTGTGGACTCCCAAGAAACTGAAGGTTTTGGAGGGGAGAGTGTTGGGGGATTGGGTGAGCCTGGTAATGGGTATTAAGGAGGGCATGTATTGCATGGAGAACTGGGTATTATACATAAACAATGAATCTTGGAACACTACATCAAAAACTAATAGTGTATTGTACAGTGACTAACATAACACAATAACAAAATTAAAGTTTATAAGAGATATAAATTAGGCAAACAACAATCTTCTTTAAAACTATTAAGGAGGGCACATATTGTACTGGGTATGGTGCATAAACAATGACTCTTGGGGGGCACCTGGGTGGCTCAGTGGGTTAAACCCTCTGCCTTCGGCTCAGGTCATGATCCCAGGACCTTGGGATGGAGTCCCATATGGGGCTCTCTGCTCAGCGGGAAGCCTGCTTCCTCCTCTCTCTCTGCCTGCCTCTCTGCCTACTTGTGATTTCTGTCTGTCAAATAAATAAATAAAATCTTTAAAAAAAAATGACTCTTGGAACACTGAAAAATTTAAATTTAAAAAATCTTTGACTGCTTGTGTTACTATTTTAAGTATTAAACGTCAATGAAGAAAATAAAATCTTAACTTCACTGATTATGTGTGTGTGTGTAGATCTACAAAATGCATACTAATTTTAAGTGTAGAGCTCCAGGCAGGAAAGCCTTATGTTCTTCCCCTTGATCCTATCAGAACTTCAGAACAGACTACTTGCAGTACTACTTTCAAGATAATTAATAACGTATATCTCCCAAAAATGCAAATTCAGAATTGGTAATTTATCTTTTTTTCTTTTTAATTATAGAGCTGCTATTATCCCCACCCATCCACAGCTCCAGTCAGGGATTTTTTTTTTTTAACCAGTTCAGCTTCCTTATATCCCTCCTTTCTTTGCTGCTGCACAAAAATAAAAGCAAAACAAAACACTAAAAATGACCAGATTACAGGAATCTGAGATACAATGGCCAACTGTACTTTAGCAATATTCCTTCCAGAGAGAGAATTACTACAGTCTAGTGCCCCTTAGTCCTTTTTAAGTGAAAGTATCAAGTCTCCAAACAGAACATACACAAGATGAAACCTATGGAAATTTCAACTCTAACGGTCAGTTTGGATGAAATCATGCATTGATAACAATCTCAGTGTCCTGAAACAGCAGAGGTTTACTTCTCCCTCACTCTGTATTTTCATCATGTGTCAGCTGTGTATCTGCATCATGGATCTTTGTGTTGAGGCCCAGACTGACACAGCAACCCGTGACTGGAGTATTTCTCATCTTATGACACAGTGAAAAAGGGGGCCAAGGCCCAGTCACTTTAGCATTTGACTCTTGATCTCAGCTCAGGTCTTGATCTCAGGGTCCTGAGTTCAAGCCCCACATTGGGCTCCATGTTGGGCGTGTAGTTACTTAAAATGGACTGGGCGGGGGGGCGCCTGGGTGGCTCAGTGGGTTAAGCCACTGCCTTCGGCTCAGGTCATGATCTCAGGGTCCTGGGATCGAGTCCCGCATCGGGCTCTCTGCTCAGCGGGGAGCCTGCTTCCTCCTCTCTCTCTCTCTGCCTGCCTCTCTGCCTACTTGTGATCTCTGTCAAATAAATAAATAAAATCTTAAAAAAAAAAATGGACTGGGGGCATTAGGGGATGACCAAGTAGTAGACTCTGCAATGGTTTTTAAATCTTCTGTTCAGGAGTGACACCCATCCTTTTACTCATTGGCCATTTCGCTTCATGCAATGCATATAGCGGAGAGGGATACCAAAGGAGTGGGTGGGGATACTTCCCTATAGGCAAGCAGTAATGTTCTGAACAACAGAAACGGTCATGGATAATTCATATTAATGCTGTAAGGTAAATTACTCCATCACACTCAAAGTAAAGTAACATAACATTTCTTTGTCTATCACCATGAAACAACTCCCCCAGGTAAATGATTTTGGACCTTCCACCAATTCTGGTACACAGTATCCTTGAGCAAGGCCCATGTGTATTTAGATAAAAGCCTGGATGATGGAAGCCATAGCACAACAGCACAAGGTGACACTTCCAGCAACTATAGCAGTGTAACAACCATGGGATAAGACCTCTCTTTCTAGCCCTAGTGATTCATCTAGGGTCTTGCATACCCGGCTGGTCATTGTGTGTCCAGTGTGATCCATTCAAAGTCGGACAAGTCTGTTGGCAAGTGTACTCTATGGTAATATCACCCTATACACAGGGGATATGAACACTCACAAAACACTTCCTACACAGCTTACAGATACATGGCGGCCAAACATTTAGATTCAGCCACCTCTAAGGTGCCCTTTTCAGGTTAGGCTCAAATCTACTCTTGGAACCTGGTGGTGTGATAGTCTGATCCTTTCCCAAGTCTGAGGAGCTCAGTATCACAGAAAGAGAGGGAATCTTCTTCAACCTTGTAACATTACTCCTTTATGTCTTGGAATAATACCTTTTAATTTTCTATCAGCCTTATGGTAGTTGCTGTGGTATACCACAGAAATCCCCTTTCAGGACTAAGGCACACATCCCCCAGCCACAAGGAAGGGGCATTGGCTGTTGATGGTTCACAGCAGTGTCCCTATCCAGACATTGCCCTTGACTGAAGGAAGCTGCACATATTACTTTTCCATCTCAGGGGCAACCCACACTGATGTGCTGGTACAAAAAACTGGCCCCCTATCTAAATTGGAAAATTGCTGAAGGGCCTAGTTTTAGAGTTCCTCACCATATTGGCTAAAATGGCTATTACAACTACATTGCAGTTCAGCTTATCCCTTGGCCCAATTTTGCGTCCATGGCCCCCTCAAAATGTATTCACCTAGACAGCACACACAAATAGACATGCTGGATGAAAATATCAGTGTCTGAGTGTTTCCTAGGGAACCTGATGATTAACAGTTGGTACTGGAGATGATCCTACAAAGCAGACTCTCATGGATTTTGGAGATCTTTCACTAACCACCTGGTAAAGAGGAGCCCTTATTGGTAGGTAGCAAGAGGAGTATAAACAGTTCCTGACTTGTTATAGTGGTGTAATTGTCAAAAACTTTTATGAGTGATGAAATGGAATGGATTATCAGCAGAAGGGAATGCACTATCAGATGAACATAGGAGGCATTTGAGAGGTACAGGAGAGGTAGTCATTATAAGGTTATGGAATCTGTTGACGGTTGCTGGGTGCATGCAAAGCACTGAAGAAAGCAATGAATTGGATCATTAATCACCAACTTAAGGCAAAATATGAAAAACAGACGCCCTCCCTCATAACATAAGGAGACTTAACTCCTACAGGCATAGAGCAGGAAAAAAAAACTAAGGCTTAGATCTAGGTCTTACGTATAACAAGAAAATGGAAAAGTTCCAAAAGAGGTTGAATTCTCGACATCAACAAGTCTACTATGACTAAGAAAGTAAATCCTAAAAGTTCTCATCACAAGAAAAAACAATATGTAACCATGTGTGATGATGGATTATTAAACATATTAGGGTGATCATTTCATAATATATACATGTATCAAATCATTATGTACACCTAAACTCACGTAATATTATATGTCAACTCTAATTCATTAAAACAAGAAAGAAAGAAAGAAAAAGAAAAGTCAAGTCTTTACCTTAAAATCAGCATTCTGATTAAGAGTCAACCCCAAGGCATGGAAAAATCTGGATTAAGGCATTCAAAATCTTGAATCCCCTGGTTCATCTAAAATTCATCCACTCCTCCCATGCTAAAGACCCTCATCCATGAGGAGTCTAAAGAATCTAGAGTTGTGGAACAGGAAACACAAATTCTTTAAATGGAAACTAGGATAGTAAATGAGGCCACTCCAACTTTCATTCCGTGGTTCCTAAGCCCACGGGTTCTATGTTTTGGCCCATTGCCTGACATAATGCCAAGTAATGGTCATTGATTCAGAATAGATCTCAGAGTCTAGAAAATGCACTTCATCTTCACCAGGTACCTCCATGCTGAAGCAACTTCAAAGGTGGTTTCATTCAAGCCACCAGCTTCTGAGTGGTAGCTCAGACTCCTAGTCATAAGCTCATGGCCACACCTTATTTGCTGTTAAGAGTTTCTCTTGGGGAAATTATCATCAAACACTCTGTTCTAAGATTTCATTGCTGATTGAGGCCCTGATAAGAAGAAAGAAAACATACCTGAAATATGTACCAATTCTAGCCACAATGAATCACTGCTCCTTCCATAGAAGAAAAGATCCAGTGTTATCCTCAATACCAAGTAACTAGTTGATCCCTCAACAGAGGACACTAGATCAGGGGCTTAGCACTGGTCTTCATTGCTGGCAGGGTGGGCATTTGGTGGTAGCAGAAGGTAGATTAGTCTTGGCAAGCAGGAACTCATGCTATGGGGACCACATCACCTCCATCCCTGCTATCATGGTCACTTTTACAAGTGCCCAGGCACATGGGTGGCCACTGACAGAAGCTGTTTAACACTAGTCAAGACATTCTGTGTAGTCAGTTATTCAGTACCAACCTTCTGCGCTTCACATATTCTGGTAGATGCCAACATGTTATATAAAGACCTTCACACTTCATGCCAACAACCCCCTGCCTCTTCCTCAGACAACTTTTCTCTAATCTTCTAATCTTTCTCATTCCAAGCCCACCAAATAACCAACCAAGTCATCTTCACTTCCCATGGATTAGGGCCTGGGTCCCCCCCCCTTCAGTTAAGCCATCTAGAGCATCAGAGGTACCCAACAATGGTGAGGGTTTTCTAGAAAGGGATTGGAAGAGGGAGATGATGAGTATCAGTTGTGTTGTCAAGATCAGCTACAGCAACAGGAGCGAGAGGTATATCCCTCTGATTTTCTTTTTGGAAGTTTCCCCAGGAAAAGAAACTACCCAAGATCCTAGAAGACATCTTCACAGGTGGTATAAACCTACTATATAGAACAAGTGGACACTAAAAATGGATCCTAATGGATCAAGACCAAGGCACTCATGTCCCCAGCCAC
Source organism: Mustela nigripes (assembly GCF_022355385.1). NCBI lineage: Eukaryota > Metazoa > Chordata > Mammalia > Carnivora > Mustelidae > Mustela > Mustela nigripes. The sequence goes on along the minus strand of NC_081569.1, from coordinate 64,170,859 downwards.
TGGAAATATGTCTGCTACTACAGACGCACAACTGTTTTCTGCACGGGGAACTGCCCTCAGCTAAAAGAATCTGCTTTGACCAAGGTTCTGCTCCTTCCCCAGCTGATCCATATGGAGGCACAAAGGTCTTGTCTCTTTGCCAGTTTGGTACTTCTCTGAAAGGCCATCCCAGCGGCACAGCAACATGTGTTAATGATTGAGAACTGCAACCACATCACTGTTAAACTTCTCCCTCTGAAAATTCTGCTTTTCTCCACTCCTTAGCAAGTGCTAGGGAATTCCCCAGTAGATGATCTTTTGTACCTAAATGTCAGAGACAGACTCTGTGTCCTAACAGCTCTCTATTCATGACAGTTCTAGGGCTCCAACAGAGGCCTCTCAAGACAGTCTCCTTCCCATCTGTACCTTTCTTTTCTTGACACACAAAATGGCAGATTTCTGGAAGCCAAAGCTACACATCTCAGGTGAGTTACAGAATGGTAAACTGTACCCAAACCCATTCCTGCTAGGCAAAGAAAATATTCATATTGTCCAGTATTAGTGTTGTTCTACAGGGTCCCAGAGAGCCTCTCTGGCTATGTCAAGAAAGAGAGCATTCTACCTCAGCAACAGTAAAAAATTTAAAAATTTAAAAAATTTTAAAAAACACTTAGATATGTCCAAGAAATTGGCCACTGGCCAAAAGAAACATGAAGAATATAACCAAGCTGGTTCAGGTACTGAGGAGTTTTATAATGACAGCATCCCAGCTGTCAGCCAAGTGGTCCAATGGAAACACTATGAATTGGGACTGGCCACAGTGTCTGTGAAAAGCCAGAAGTCACTGATATATACAAAGGTGTACAGGCTGGACTAAATGGCTTCATGCCGAAGAGGAGGAAAATAATGGAAATTTCCTTGGAATTAATTCAACAACAAAAATGAACAGATTTTTCTATCAGTTTGTTGGAACGATTCGGACTCGGCTTTTCTAGATGCTAACGATAGTGCCTATCCCCTTCACGTTACCAAGCTGACAGTGGAAGTATCAAACTGTAGGAAATAAACCGGGAAAGAAGGAAAGAAATCTTACTTTTTTTTTTAATCCTTTCCTTTTCCACACATTGAAGAAATGATAGTAATCTCCTTTTAACTTTGCTATGAGACAAATATTTTCTGGTAATTATAACTTCCAAGGCATGTCCTCTGACATTCTTTTACAGAATAAATGTCCACAAGGGCAGACTAATGGCAAGGGGATAAATTTAAGTTCCAGCCTCTGGAGAGTCAGGCTTGTGGTTCTTTTGGGTACAGTGACATTGCCAACTAGTGCATCTCTACATATATATTTACATATTTTTATGTATCCATAGAGAACTTCCTTACAGGTACAGATGATGATCTTTACATCTACCTACTCTCATGTAGCTATCACCTAGATCAAATTAGAAAAGGTTCCCATCACCCCAAAAATTCCCTCATGCCTCTTTCCAGTCAACACACAACTCCCATCTACTGAAGGTAACAATTTTTATTGCCCCCCCCATCCCAGACAATGCCTCTTTTAAAGAAAAATTCAAGTCCCAAAAAATGGTTCCAAAAAATGGTTCCAAAGATGTGGGTTCTCTTTATCATAGATGAGGAGAAAGATAGGGCTGGAGAACAAAGACTTAGTATCTTCCTAGGAAAGGGAATCTAGGGAAAGTTGCCATTCCTTCTTTCTGTGTCTATCGCAGCAAGAAACACAAACCAAATTTAGTTATTCAGTGATACCATTACATTAAATTTTCAAATTATCTTGCTATATTATATCTCTTTTCTGCATCACATGGACAAAGAGAAATATATCCACAGATATGAACAGTGGATCAGGAAAATCCAAAAGAGAAACCTGAGCTTCCTAAAAGAAATAAATAGGTCAACAACAGCCAAACTGTGTGGGCTAGTTGAGGGCCCAAACACCACCATGTCAACTAAATTAATTGCCCCAACTTTAAGCTTACTTTCTGGGTAATTAATGAGAGTTACTGCTGTAAGGGCAGAACAAAGAAAACTTAACCTTTAAAAAACAGGCTGTAGGTTACAAAATGTAACAAATTAGAGTGTGAACATGTAACTAATCAGTCCCCAGTGCATTGGGAAAGGAGGGGGAAACAGGATACATTTTTTCTCATTTTCATCCCCCAAGGATACAAGACACCCCTCATCCCATCTCCTAATAGAGATGTGCCCTGGTATATCACTGGAAACCCAATGCTTCTGTGTCTCTTACTCTGAAACTGTCCAAATTGTTCTTTTTTCAAACCTCAGAGGTAGATGATTAGGAAGAATATGGTTTTCTACCCAAATGGAAAAGATAAACACCTTGATAATTAGTGCCATGTTTTTCTTTTCTGTTTCCAAGCTAGGAAATTGTCTTCAGAGTTAACTTGGTTTTCAGCACAGGCTTCAGTTGCTTGCCTCAGAGTCCTCCTTCTAGACTCTGGAATATTTTTCACAAGGAGAATGGGAACTATTACATGTTCCTTATACATTTCATCTTTTTGTTATAAGCTGGGTCCTCTAAGAAGCCAACTCTGACGGAGTTTAGTATCTAAGAAGCCAACTCTGACAAACTTAACCCCACAGGTAAACACAGATAGAACGTAGTGATGAACTCCCAGAACCTAAGTCAGGTTTGGTGGGGTGAGGAGTTTTGGGGCCGACCACTAAAGAAAGAATTCTTAAGACATCGTTGGTGCAAAAGGTTATTTATTAGAGCATGGGGACAGGGCCTGTGGGCAGGCGGAGTTGTGGCTGCCCCGGGTTGTGAGGGTAGGCATGTTATATACCCTGCTGTTGGGGGAAGGTGAGGGGAAGGGAGGTTTCAGTGGAGTTTTCATATGCTAAAGAGGGCCTACAAGGTGCCAGGATGCTCCAGGCCTGCCTGAGGAGGCCTTGCCCTTGCTGCTGGATCAATGTTGTCTTTAGACCAGCCATTAACATTAAGATAGTTGGGAGACTTTTTGGTGGGGTGTCACAATCCTGCTATCAACCGTCTTTGTTAGTGAGATTTAGGACATTTGTAAGCCAAGGGAGACTCCTGTCTAACAGGATTGTGAGCTCTGCAAGTTAACTATTTGCTTATTGTTCATGGCAGTCAGGGCTGCCTGAGGGATGCTACACTTATGGAGGGGAAAGGGTGAAGAGGGGGTGCAAGGCGCCCCCTTTTGCTTTGTCCTCAGCCAGCCTCCTGCTCCCTCATCATTCCCCCCTGAACAATTTTGACCTTTAAGGTGGTTGAAGGTGGAAGGTCTCATCTTCTGTAACTTCTTCATGCTGAATAGGGGTCTAGAGCTGTCCCTACCTGCTCGCGTCAATATTGGTCAGGGTAGGAACATATAAGGGAGTTACGAAAGGTGGAGGCAGCTGAATCCAGCGCTGACAGTGAAGAGGCGTCCTCGCACGTGACAAGGATCGTCTGCTGTGGTGTAGTCATTGTAGCAATGGAGTCTTGGCACCAAGTAGAGAGACATGGAACAAAGCAACATATTAAGATTAATAAGGCGATAAAAATAAGAATCCCGAAAAGGAGATTTTTAATTGTTGGCCATAGTCCTCCTTCAAACCAGGAACTTATCCAATCACTAAAAGAGAAAGAAGGATCTTGTAGGGCCTTAATCTGGGTGTTTATCCTTTATTATTCCTGTGACATTTTTGCAATAGTCTGGGATGTATACGCAACATTCTGTCTTGATAATTGCGCATGTGCCACCCTGTGCTGCTGTCAGGACATCCTATTTTGTAGGACTGCCTTGCGTATCTGAGTAGGGGGAGGCTTTTTAGTGAATCACTGAGTTCCTTTGTAGTATTATTTACTAAGGGCTTCTACATGCCACATGACATCCTCTAGTCCCACATTTGGAACAAAAATGGATGCTAAGTGATCATACCATTTAAAACCCAATCATGTGTATCTTTGTTTTAAATTGGGGAGATTAACTGGAGTGGTGATGGTTTTAGTAATGCACCCATGAATCCAGGCAGATCCTAAAGTACAGCGACCCATCCACCCTGGAGTCAGCCAGGGCCACAGGTTGGTTCCACATATCCAGTCGGTTCTGTTTGGAGCTGACCATCTAATGCCAGGTCACCTTCCCCAATCAGTAGCAAAACATTCAGTAGCCTGGAGTACTATTATTTGGGAACACATTTCTAATGATAGCCATCCTCGATACTGTGTGTTATTTGCCCAAGTATCATACGTATGATTCTTTTGTTCCCAGCATAAAACTGCATTTTGAATGAGCTGTCCAATGGGTGTGGGTATGAAACACAAATATGTATCCTAGATTTGATATACACCATCCTTAGTATAGCCATATGGAGGGTCTTGTAATTTAGACCCATATTTGATTGGGGAGTTATGGCTTGACAGCAATCCCCTTTCCTTCCAAATAGCTCCATGGGCATGTAGTACCAGGAAGGCATATTTGGCATCAGTATAAATGTTAATTCTTAGGCTTTGGCAATTGCAAAGTGCTAGTGAGCACTATGGCATACCTAGCTTATTTTTTTTCTATGAAAACTACTGTCATCAGAAAACCAACTGTCATTCGTATTTTTAACAGGGGCATCTTAAATCTGGACAAATAGAGTAAGCAAGATCAATAACCTCTGAACATTTTTGCTCTATAGAGAAGGAAGTACAGTGGTCAGGTTCAGACATACAGGTAACTAGGTTTAAAGTCTGACAAGTTTCTAAGTATTATTTCTGGCATATCTGTAAGTATAGCCCAATATTTAATTAGTTGGCCTACATCATCCATTGGTGGCCTTTGGCTTCTAAGACAAATCTGGACCTGATGTGAACTCATTACAGTCAGGGACTGTCCCATAGTGAGCTTGAGGCTCTTTTATGAGGGCTGTTCTAGGTTTTGCTAAAGCATCTATTTGCAATTGCACCTCAACAGAGGTGGCCTCTAGGATAAATATGACTAAGGGATGAAACCAATAAGAAGACCTTTGAGTGGTCCAACCTTAACAATATCCTGATTACAGAGGATCATTGTCAAGTGAGAAGACTTGTCAAGAGATAAGAGGAGTTCCCCATGCATAATCCAATCCAATCATAAAGAAAGTGGGGTCATCCATTATCTCCACAAGTCCATAGTTAATCCTATGGAGTGCAATAGGCTGGCTTTTAGGCAATTTCATTATCCTAGCCACACATAAGGTGTTAGTAGTTATACAATTGTAGGGGAATCAATCCCATTTTCCAGTTATTTAATCATGTGCCATGGGGTCTGCTAATATCCCCACAAAATAATAAGATCAACTAAAGAAGCTATTGTGCAACTTCTCTCAAGCTTACCTCAAATTGTTTAGCTTAGGTAAACAAACATTTAAAGACAATCAAATGTAGAATTTAACATCAATAAAGGCATGTTACTAAAACATAATTTTTCTCTCTAAAATAACCCTCATTTACAGAGATAGCCAAATCAGGACTAATTCACTTGTGAAACAAGTCCAGTTTTAACAAACTTGGCCTAATTATTTACATAAGCTCAGCAAGAACAGTGAGTGTGATCAATAGATCTTTCAGAATCTGCTTTGCTGGAACTTTGTATAAGGTATCTCTAGGTTGAACTTTTAGTAGCCTCTCCGGGCCAGAAGCCAAGCCCTGTACTTGCCAT
>NC_081569.1:64008545-64155202 GCF_022355385.1 Mustela nigripes | reverse complement strand
TTTTTTTTTTTTTTTTTTTTTTTACAAAGAATGCTTGTGACATTTGGGCTTGTTTAAAATTTTCTGATTCAGAGATACTCTGCATTAGCTTACTTTCATTTTCAAAATGAAAAGACTTGACTACATTAAACATGTTAATTACAAAGAGTAGAGAATCATCATAGCAAAGAATTTGGATTTATATGTCCATTTTATCCTGAAGCTCTGCTATTTATTTTAAACTATTTTTATCAAGTTATAATGCATTTAACTTTGTTATAGCATTCTCTCAGAATGACATAGTAGGGCAAGAAAATGTGCCTGTGTTCGACATCCCAATTTTGAAGAAAAGATATTTTATTTTTTATATTATGCATATTTCTTCCTTAATTTTAGAGGACTTGTCAGATATTTGACCAGGTATTCCATATTAAATGAGCAAAAAAAGAATGTTGCAGCATTTCTCATCAGAAAGATAGTTTTGTCTTCATAATTCTGTAATATGGTTAAGACTTAATGCCTCATCAAGGTGATGCTATAGTAATAAAAATGAATATATTTATCAGAAGACAGAATTGAAAGTGTAAAACAGTGATTTAATTCAGTTAAGGGGTTAGTTTCTTTTTTTAATTAAAAACACATTAAAAAATTATACCTACTGATATTGGCTATAATTTATATGTTATTCAGGCTACTCAGTCAGCTTATATTCTTATTAGTAGGGAAGATTGCCATATTCTTAAGCTTGATTAGTTTTGGAATGATTTGAATATACCTTTTAGTTGCTACAAAACCTGTTTAATCTGTTAGAATTTATTTCCAGTATTTGCATGTATTAGTCGCTTTGAGTACATTCTGTTTCTTGGCATTGCTTTGGGATTCTTCTAGGTATTGGTTTTACAGCATTCTGCTATTTTTCACTGTATTTATGGCCTTTCAGAGGAATCAAACTATAAAGATTTTTGGTTACTTTCCTTTAGTGGCCCTTACAGGATATCTCAATAATTTTGTAAGGTGAAAAAATTCTAACTTAGATTGTCATTTCTTTTACAAATCAGAGAAAAATTTCTCTCTGTTGCTGTGTCGAAATGCATTACCTTAAAAAGTAAAGATTGGTCAGAATGTCACAGACAGTTAAATTTAATGTCAGCCTTTTTCCCTGTGCGGCAAGATGATCTTGACCTTTTGAAAGGAATTGATTATAAATCTGTCTAGCAATGATTGGTCATCTGCATTTTACAATGGCTGACTCTGTCTTTACTATTTTACACAAGTGTTTCATTTTACATTATGAAGGTTTATAAAGCTAAGCTGTCTTAAAACTATTTGGATATCATTCAGTTCAGTCAGCGTTACGTGGAAGCAGATCATTTGTGCAATATTGTGTTTGGTGTTGGGAGAAATATAGAAGAGAAAAAGTTGTTTCTTGTTTTCTAGGAGATTATGAAAAAATGTACACAATGAGCCTTGTTTACATTTTGAATTGACTTTTCAAAGATGATATGTACAATCAGTTTTAACTTCATATAAACTGATAAATCCTTGGATAAGTTATGTATAACTCTTTTTCTTTTCTTTTAAGTTTCTTGGTATTAGGGCAATAAAAGATTGGGTCAAAGTGATAATTAAGAATTTCATAATTTTAACAACTGCATTAAATTCCTTTATAATGTGTAATTTGTTGTACCAAGGCATTATAAACTGTGAATCAATAAAATAATTTTGTGTGTTTTATAGGCTATAGATGGCAACTGATGTTAAGAGTAAGGGGGCACCTGGGTGGCTTAGTGGTTTAAAGCCTCTGCCTTCAGCTCAGGTCATGATCCCAGGGTCCTGGGATCAAGCCCCACATCAGGCTCTCTGCTCCATGGGGAGGCTGCTTCCTCCTCTCTCTCTGCCTGCCTCTCTGCCTACTTGTAATCTCTGTCAAATAGATAAATAAAATCTTAAAAAAAAAAAAAGAGTAAGGTGGATCTAGCCCATTAGTAGGAAACAGAAGCAGGGACATCAGGAATAAGCTCAAAACAAGCATGTGACCAAGCCAATCTAATTTTGTTTTATGGAGGGAGAATTGACTTCATAGAGATTAAACTTTAGAAAGAAAGAGTAGCAGGTTTGGGAGTGTTTGATGCTGACTAGGCCACTGGGGAGTTTTTTTTCAATAAAATGGGGGGAATAGGATTCACTTCACGTTTTGAGAAGGGGACTGAGAGGAACTTGTTTGGAGGTAGGCCTTAGCCAGCTAGCTGTTGGATATCCAGACACAAGTTCTATCTCTTTCATACCAGTATGCTGGCTGAAAGTGATAGGGAGGTGGGTAGAGCAGATGGAAAACCCTTGTTTCTCCCAGAATCCTAAACTAGTGCATGCTGCCCAATAGTGCCTCCGAAGTACCTGTTTTCTTGTATTATAGCAACAGAAAATTGATAGGCAATTTTTTTTTCTGGTTTGTAATAGCTAGCTGGGTACATTAAGAGGTGGTCAGTATGGTGGTTAAGTATTTGAGCTGCTACATTTCACTGGGTTGAGATCTTAGTTATTACCATTTACCAGCTGTATGATGTTGGGCAAATTACTTAATATTTCTGGGTATCAGTTTTCTCGTTTGTAATATAGAGATAATGTACCTACCTCAAAGAGTTGTTGTGAAGACTAAGTGAGATAATGTATATAAAACATTTGTAAGACTATCTGGTGTATAACAAGCACATTATTACCAAAATTATTTGTTGACAAGACATTAGTATATACATTCTATGAGCTAAGATGGACGATTGGCAGGTGTTAGTAATGGTAGTCATGCAGTTCGGTTTTGTTATCTCTTCTTCATTCTCCTTATCAAATAAGGAATTCAGTTAAAAACATACAGTATACTGGAATAAAGATGGCTATAAAAATTCAAACAAAGAAAAATATTCTTCATCTGATTAAATTCTAACATTACTGACTATAGGAATTGTGATTTGATGAAAAGTGTTTAAAGTTTATTTTTGCATCTGCTTGCTAGGCTGACTTAAACTTTTATTAGTAGTCTATGTACAGATTCTTTTCCTTTTAATGTTATACCAATTACTTCATTCATGACAAAAATTGCTGGACCTTGTCAAGTGTCCTTTAGTTGTCGAAGATTAAAATTTAGGAGTAAAAATTCAGGTTTAAGGAAAATAATAGAGAAGTTATATAGCTTAGATTTAGTGATCTGAGTTACTTTTTAATCATTAAAAATGTCTAGGGCAAAAGCCTGCACTGAAAGTTAAACCCAACTTGTTTTGTTTTAATTTTTAATTTTATTTGTTAATGAATATTTTTATTCTAGATGAAAGACTAAAATGACATGTGTTATAAATACAATACTGTATATGAATATAATAATCCATGTTCCTATTTGATAGAGTATGTTATTTTGAATTTCTGGTGTTTATTAATGTAAAAATATCTGTAGTTGACCCCTGAGCAATGGCAGGAGGCGGGGCGAAGGTTAGGGATACTGATTTCTTGCACAGCTGAAAATCTGTGCATAACTTTGACTTCCCTAAAGCTTAATTAAGTCCTAAGAGTCCACTGTTGACCGGAAGACTTACTGATAACATATACAGTCAGTTAATACCTATTTTGTCTGTTATATGTATTATATACTGTATTCTTACAATAAAGTGAGCTAGAGAAAAGAAAATGTTAAGAAAAATCATAAGGAAGAGAAAATACATTTATAGTATTCTACTGTATTTCTTTAAAAAGAATCCACATATAAGTGGATCTGTACACCTCAAACCCATGTTGTTTTGTCAAGTTCCAGAGTCCAAGTGAATAATTTGATACTTGGATGAAATGTAAGTGCATAAGTGTTACATTTTATGGTATCTTGGCATTGTAGTTCTCTTCTCTTAAGCAGTTTCTCAGTGTGCAAATATTTCCCCCAAATAGCACAGAGTCAATCAAATCTCCCACAATGCAGTTTCTTCAAATAAACAAACATACAGAATCTTAATGATATTCTAGTTAAATGTGTTATAAACACTAAATACAAATAGCGGCAAGAGAATGCGGAAAGTAGGAAGTGCCTTTTAAAGGTTCAAAAGAGAGAAGAAAGAGCACAAATCATTCTGCTGTGAATTCAGTGGGCAGAATATTTCAGGCTAAGTAGGGAGAAGAGAGGAGAGGCTAGATGAAGAGTTAAGGAAGTATGGAGAAGGTATCAGTTGAGGTAAACCTTGAAGGTAGTCCTTGAAGACTGGCGAAGATGGAGAAAGTTCATTTTGGGCAGAAGAAACAACACACACAGAGATAGGGAGGCAGAAAGCAAATAATATGTTTGAAAAGTATGGAGTAATTCATTTTGGCTATAGCCTGGTAGGGTAATTCAGGTTAACATAGGAAGGTTTGTTAGGACTAGATAGTATAGTCTTGAATGTTAGATTATGATTTCTAAACTGAGCACATTTCTGTGCTGATCTATTTATTCTTGGAAGAAAATAAAATAAAAAAACAAAGAGCAGCACCTATATTTTGCAGTCATTCTTAGAGCTCTAACCCTCTTGAGACTTTGAAAATGAAAATTAAATTCCTGAGTAGATTTAGTAGTTAGTAGACAAGGTAGGGGGTAGAAGCAAAATGAAGGATTTTAATAAAATTCTCTATCAAAATTGCACGTGAGAGCATTTCTGTCTATCCACAAACACTCAAAAGTCCTAGATTTCAGATCCTAAGAGACCTCCTGCTTGTCCCTGATGTAAACTCTATTTTATTGGTAGGTAATCTGATTTAGCTTTGGCTTTATTTTTGACATTTCCTAGACCAAGGACAATCTAGTGGGATCATTTTAATATAATGAATATACATGTAACTATGGTGAATATTTGGATAATAAGGACTTCGTCTTCGGGAAAATTGGAAATAGAAATGCTGTTTATAATCACGGGAGTCGTAGGGTTATTTTAACTTTACTCTTTGTTCACTTAGAGATGATAAAGTAAACCATCATTGCTAAATACTTTTAATAATGCTTTTAAATCTCCTCCACGCACTAGAAGCATTTTAGTATTGCCTATGGTTAATAAAAAAGCTGGGTAACATCCAAAAGCAGATTTCCTTTAGATGTGACAGCTGGGGTGTGACTTTGTTATCAGACCCAGGAAGATGGTATTTGTGCATGGGAATTGTGAAAAAATTGGAATTGACTACTTTTACTAGCACATTATTCATATAAAGTATGTCAGAAGTGAAACTAGTGGAAAACCACAAGCATGAGTAAAAATGAAACTGGACGTAGTAGCTCTTCTGGCTCTATTTTTAGCAGACCCATATAATTGAGAATTTTGTTTCTTCCTGTAGAAGTCTGAATTACTTGAAAACCCCATCTTCTAGATATTGTGAGGTTGTTTTAATAATCCTTGTGCTTCACATTGCCAGAAAAGAGTTATATTTATAGTAGGAACCCAACAAAATTTTAGTACTTGGTTTAGAATCATGATCCATTTCTGGGAGAAACCTTGGAGATCATTGGGCTTTGGGTTACTTTAAAACTTTAAAACATTTGAACATTTTTTTCTCAAAAAAAAAAGTAGGTAAAGACATTTAGTGATGTGATCCTTTCCCTACCCCATGCCTTTCAAAAATGATAATATTGGTATTGATAATGATATGCCTTTATCAAACTCCTCTTGTACTGCATATAAATATGTACATTTATTCCTATCCATTTTTTTAAGGTTTATTTATTTATTTTGGAGAGAGGGAGAACATGAGTTGGAGGGGCAGAGGGAGAGGGAAAGAGAATCTCAAGCAGACTCCATGCTAAGCATGAAGCCTGATGCAGGGCTCCATCTTACAACTCTGAGATTAGGACCTGAGCCAAAACCAAGAGTTAGTTGCTAAACTGACTATGCCACCTAAATGCCCCCCCCCCCCCGCCATTTCTTCTTCTTCTTACTTTTTTTTTTTTTAAATATTTATTCAATTTCATAAGAATTTGAGTCTATTGCAAAGTATAGAGGGAGGCAGTATAGCATAATAGTTAACAGCTTGTTATCAACCTGGACTCCCTTGTTTGGGTCCCATATCTTCTACTTCACTGGCAGTGTTTGTTTTAGGAAAATTACCTGATCCCTATTTTCCTCAGTATTGTTATCTGTAAAATGGGGATGCTAAATTGCTAATCTCTGGAGTTCTAATGAGAATCAACTGAATTAATCAATTAATACAAATAAGGTACTTGAAACAGTGTCTAGCTTAACAAATATTAATTATTAAAATTACTTTCCACTGGAAGGAACTTAAGTATTTACACACATATTTAGTACATATGTGTATACATACATACACATATGTGTATATACATTATACTTTAATTATAGACAGTATACTAAGTAAGACAGTATACTAAGTAAGCTACACTGAGTAGCTTGCCTAGGATTAAAATTGCCAGCAAAGGATAGGAAGATAGGGGATTCAAACTGGAAAGTTTGCTCCAGAGCTCTTGCTCTTAACCATTGTGTTATACTGCTTAAGATTATATACACTTGAATTAGATAGCTATGAGTAAGTTAGTATATTCTAAATGCCAAACTGTGACAAGAGATGTCAAAGCAAACTCAAACTGCTGTGGAAGACTTCATGAAGAGGATTTAACTTACTTTCATTATAGTCTTTTTTGTTTTCTCTTCCACTACCAAAAATACATATGAAGTCATTAGCACAGTTCCTGCCATAGTGCTCCATAAATTATGGTTATTATTGTCATAATCTTTCTGATAATTTTTTTCTGAATCTTCCCTAGTTGGTGCAATGTACTGTGTGAAAATCATGTACTCATTTATACTCATGACTTAACTTACCGACTAGTGATTCTTTTTTTTTTTTTTTGGTGCAAAAGGTGATTTATTAGAGCACGGGGACAGGGCCCGTGGGCAGGCAGAGATGCGGCTGCCCCGGGTTGTGAGGGATGGCAGGTTCTGTACCCAGCTGTTGGGGGAAGGTGAGGGGAAGGGAGGTGTCAGTGGAGTTTTCATATGCTAAAGAGGGCCTACAAGGTGCCAGGATGTTCCAGGCCTGCCGGTGGCCTTGCCCTTGCTGCTGGATCAATGTTGTCTTTAGACCAGCCATTAACATTAAGATCTTTGGGAGACTTTTTGGTGGGGTCTCACGATCCTGCTATCAATCATCTTTGTTAGTGAGATTTAGGACATTTGTAAGCCAAGGGAGACTCCTGTCTAGCAGGATTGTGAGCTCTGCAAGTTAACTATTTGCTTATTGTTCATGGCAGTCAGGGCTGCCTGAGGGATGCTACACTTATGGAGGGGAAAGGGTGAAGAGGGGGTGCAAGGCGCCCCCTTTTGCTTTGTCCTCAGCCAGCCTCCTGCTCCCTCATCAGTAGGGCAAGGAAGCCAGAGTGGGCAGAAGTCAAGCTACAACACAAGCCCAACAGAGAGCAAGTGAAAAAGATTTATTGTAAGGAAATGACTCACAAAATTGCAGAGGCCTGGTAAATCCGAAATCTGCAGAGCGGAGCCCCAGGGAAGAGATGTAGTTCGACTCCAAAGGCAGTTTGCGGGTAGAATGCGCTCTTCTTCCGGGAAGGTCAGTCTTTGGCTCTGCAGGCCTTCAGGTGGTTGTTTTATACCCACCCACTTAATGAAGGACAATTAGCTTCACTGAACTCAGCCTCTTGATTTAATTGTTAATCTAACAAATACCTTCAAAGAAACATCTAAAATCAAGTGTCACCAAATATCTGGATATAGTGGTCTAGCCAAGTTGACACATACATTTAACCATCACACCACCCCCAGAAAAGCACAATCTGGGGGAAAGACGGTTTTCTACAGCTGAGGCTCTCTGAAGGGACTCCCAGGTGAAAACTGTCTGCAGATGACATTCTCTGCAGCCGTGGCAGTGAATCTTCCCAGAGTGGAATCTGAGCAGAGCCTTTCTGGGTTCATCACACCTATGCGATTAATTACATGTATTCAACAATTAAATTTAGTGTTAAAAAGTTTATTCAGTATGATGTTTCAAAGCAAAGGCTGATAAATATATATTAAGATATAGACATAAAGGACACATAAACACCCATCTTGTTTGAAAGAAATGGTTAAGAGTGTTTGAAATACCTGAAATTATTGTTTGCATGTGCGACAAACCAAACAGAGTCTGTGCTGTTTTTACCACGTAGAATAGTTAACTCCTCTCATATGGTGAGCCCCTTGGTTGCTTGTTATCTCTAATCCCTTTCAGGGCCAGATGCAGTGACCTCTTAAGGTCTGGGATGAAGAAGGGGGAAACAGCTTCGAGAAACTTATCCTGTGATTTAAGCAATTATTTGATATTTCCTGGAATCAACTAGTAAGTATTATTTAAAGATAATGGGTCAGTGATGAAGTTTTAGAATATAAGTGAAGTCCGGAGCCGATGACTGAGAAAGAATTCTTAAGACACCACTGGGGCAAAAAGGTGATTTTCTTAAAGCATATGGGCAGAAAGACTTGCAGCCCTGTGATCCCAAGGAATGGCTGATTATATTCTTGGGAGTTGGGGAGGTGAGAACAAAGGAGGTGTTCAGAAGGACTGTCATACAGTAAAGAAAATTCTCAGGGGCACCTGGGTGGCTCAGTGGGTTAAGCCTCTGCCTTTGGCTCAGGTCATGATCCCAGAGTCCTGGGATCGAGCCCCACGTTGGGCTCTCTGCTCAGCGGGGAGTCTGCTTCCCCCACCCACCCTCTGCCTGCATCTCTGCCTACTTGTGATCTCTCTTTCTGTCAAATATGTAAATAAAATATTAAAAAAAAAAAACCTCTCAGGATAATGGAGGCCTGGTTATTGTCAAGCCAAGCAATTTTTTTGGTTTGTTTGTTTTGTTTTATTTTTTCTCTAATGAGGTACCAACATTTGGGGAGACAGACAGTTGGGGAGTTTTCTGGTAGAATGTCATACTCCTCCTGTCACACGTCCTTGTCAATAGGCTTTAGGTTTAGAAGAAATTCAACTTTATTTACATTTCCTTCCACCTCAGCCTCCCTCAATTTTATGGAGGGGAGGATGATGTTAAGGGCTTCAGGAACTGAGTTATGGGTCTCTGGAAATTAGATTATTGATAAGAAATCTTCTTCTTTGTAAATCACTAGGACATTTGTAAACTGAGGGAGACTCTTATCTTGCAGGATTGTGATCTCTGCAAGTTAACTATGTGTTTTCCCTTTAGGGCAGCCAGGAGTGCCTGAGGAATGTCACATAAATCTCAAGGAGGGAGGAGAGAGGGTTGCAGGATGTCAGCTTCTGCTTTGTCCTTAGCTTGCCTTCTACTCCCTCATCATCAGGACTCAGCACAGAAACACAAATCCACAGAAGAGCCCAGCTGCCACTTCCCTCAGTTTGTGTGTCTCTCCAGCTTCTAGTAGCCATTCTAGGAGACACGAGCGACCATCACCCCAGGAACGGGTGAATAAAGAACCATTAAAGCAAATCCCTTAGGATGGCCCACTTGGGATGGGCCTCACCATTTTCTTTATCTAATGGAACTCACTCTTTGGAAGGATTCCAGCCTCAACTAATAAAATTTACATGGGAGTGATTCCCCTCACTCTTCGGCCACAGTGATTGGCTCAGGAATGGACATGAAAGAAATGAAAGAAATAATGAAATATTTACTGAAGTTTCTGGGAAACGGGGAGGGAGAATCCGTGTGCTGAAGGTGAATTTTTTGCAGCCACCCTGAGGATGAGATAGGATGAGATAGGAGAGCACTGCTGGCAGCAACTGATCCTCTGAATTAAAGACGATTTAAAGTTAATCCCACTTCTGGGCTTTTCAGTTATGTGACTTGGCGAATTTTCTTGTTTGTATTTTTATGAACTACATCATTCATACAAAGAAGAACCTAAAATATATGTGAGGTTTAATTAATTATAGCCTCTCCCCTAGATGCCAGAGAAACAGGGTGGGGGAGGGGCTGGTTGGGGGTGCTGCATAGGAAGTGCCCTGCAGGGGGAGGAGCCGGGATTTGCTAAGGCCACACTCACTTGCTGGTGCCCACAGCCTGGAGCAGGACTTCAGCCTCTCTCACAATCAGGGCACGGTCACGTGCACGGAAAGTACTACTATTGGGAAAGGGCTGCAAGCGCGGTGTTTAATGGCCACAGGGCCTCTACAAGCTCGCGGAGGACACAACCACAGCCCCATAAGCAACCTGGAGCTTCTCCTCACACAGTTGGTAGAAAGACTTGGAGTCCTGGGTGACCTGGTCTCGCTGAAGAAATCCTTGGACCCGAATTACCTACTGTCTGAAGGTCTGGGTGAAAACAAGAAACTGAGAAGGAGAAATTGCCGAGACGAGAAGGAAAATTCGAGAAGATCCCGGCGGGGCAAAGTGAGAGGACTGTGAAGTTTCTGAGGAGCTGCCACCTGGAGGTGGGGTGAAGAACAAGTTCAAATGGGAACTAAACCCTGAAACAGCCACCAACTATTTCTTCAAAAATAAAATAAGATAAAAGGGGTGCCTGGGTGGCTCAGTCGTTACGCATCTGCCTTCGGCTCAGGTCATGATCCCAGGGTGCTGGGATCAATCCTCACATAAGGCTCCCTGCTCAGCAAGAAGCCTCCTCCCTCTCCCACTCCCCCTGCTTTTGTTCCCTCTTTTGCTCTCTCTCTATCAATCAAATAAATAAATAAATAAAATCTTTTTAAAAAATCAAATAAAAACAAGAGAGGGAGACAAACCACGAGAGACTCTTAACTCTAAGAAAAAAACTGAAGGGGGTACCTGGGTGGCTCAGTGGGTTAAAGCCTCTGCCTTTCGGCTCAGGTCATGATCCCAGGGTCCCGGGATCAAGCCCTGAATCAGGCTCTCTGCTCAGCAGGGAGCCTGCTTTTGCCTGCCTCTCTACCTACTTGTGATCTCTCTCTCTGTCAAATAAATAAACAAAATCTTTTTTAAAAATTAAAAAAAACACAAAACTGAGCGTTGCTGGAGGGGAGGTAGGTGGGGGCATAGAGTAATTGGGGGTTGGGCATTAAGGAGGGCACGTGTTGTAATGAGCGCTGGGTGTTCATATGTAAGTGCTGAATCACTAAATTCTACCCCTGAAACTAATAATACACTCTATGTTAACTAAACTGAATTTAAATAAGTTTTCTGTTAAAAAATCGGTGTTGTAGTCGCCCCACATGCATTAAAATTACCAGAAGAGCCCATTACACAGTGGGCAACAGCAAATGGACTGGACACTGTGAGGGTACCTATGTCTGTGGTGAGCCTTGAGAGCCCCAAGACCAAAAGCTACAAACATGGGTTAGCCCAGCAAGCTGCCAAGGGAATGGCCCCCACCACCTCTGAGACCATCTGAACTCACTCTCCCTTGAAAGCAGAATGGCAGAATCAGTGGAGCAATGAGCAAAGATGGGCCAGGACCCTGGTACCACTCCCAGCTCTGACCAAATAATGAAATTTTAGAGAGCATATGGGGACAGGGGCCTAAGCTGCACGTTCACTTTGTAACCTCCATATCTCCCACCTCAGTCTTTGCCCGTTATCACATGGGACCTTGCTGGAACCGTCCTGCTCGAAGAGTATCAGGCAATTGGTTTGATTAGCTAAATATCAGCAGATGGAACTGTCTAGATCCTGTTTAGGCTCTTCCTTCCCTGGAACACTTTGGAGCAAATGGAAGAGCTACCCACTGTCTCCAGTACTGGGCTGTCTCTCATACAAACAGAACATTTGTAGCTCAAGAAGAAATAGAGAGACTGTATTCTTTTCATTAAAAAAATTATAATAAACAAAAACAATTATAAAGCAAACACCAATGTAACCACCAAGTGAGGCAAGAGAGAATATTTCTACAACATCAGAAGACACCTATATACTTCTTCCACCTCCCAGAGGTAACTCCTTGCCTAACTCTGATGATAATTATTCCTCCTCTATCCTGTGTAGTTTCTGTTTGCCCTCCAGATATATTCTCCATCTTTCACCTTGCTCTGGACCCCAAGAGAAATAAATATATGTATTACATTAGCAGATTCTCTTCTCCTCTGGTTTTCAGTTGAATGTGACCAAAGGGAGGGATTGGAGGAAAATTGGAATATTGGAGAGGAGAAACCAGGGAATTTCTTTGTCACTCAGACTCTAGGGCAGAGGCTGCCAGCAGCTGTGTCTCCTCTTTGAAGTTCCTGCCAGGAACAGCCCCTCGCTTTGTGTTTCCCTGTGCCATTATGGTTCCGGCCTTTACCCGAAGGCCCCAGGTTCTGGACTTCGGTAATAGTTCCAACTCTCTATGCTGGGAACAACAATCTCCAGTAAGAGCCACCTTCCCTCTGTGGTTTCTCCACTCTGACAAGATATACTTGGTCCCAAGTGATGGGTTGATTCCCTAGATAGATGACACTACCTAGGGGGCATAGCTCTGGTCTTTGTTGCTAGCAGGTTGGACATTTGATGGCAGCAGAAGCTAGATAATTCTGTTTGCTCATTTTGTTCATGAGTTCTCTTCCTGAGTACAATTCTTTCACATCTTAATAGGTGGGAGCAATATTATTAGGATATTAACATTTTTATTGGGAGCGGGGTCATCTTTTCTGATTCTCTCAAAGTTTTCGCTGGAAGTGTTTCTTCTGGAATGGCAGACAGAACTCAATGGAAAATATAATTTGGGATATTCATTGGTTTAACTATGGTTCCAGATCCTTTAGTCACTAGATGACTATCCACACTTCCTACTTCTTTGGTATGAACTTATCAAAGTTCCTTTCTCTAATAGAAATGTTTCCATTTTTCTACATTTTCAAAGTTATCAGCATAACATTGTTCATACTTTTATCACACTAAGCTTTTTTTTCTTCTTTTTATAAAGATCAGCTGATTAATTTTAGGAAGAGAGAGAGCACACATGCATGAGTGGGGTGAAGGGCCAAGGAAGAGGGAGGGAGAGAATCTCAAGCAGACTCCTTGCTGAGTGGGGAGCCCAATGCAGGGCTTGATCCCACAACCCTGAGATCCTGACCTGGACCAAAATCAAGAGTCCGAGGCTTAGCAGATGGAGCCACCCAAGCACCCCATTTCTCACTAACCTTTTAAGAATTGGAAGATCTGCGAATTGTGTAATACTGACGAATCACAGATCTGTACTCCTGAAACAAATTATACATTATATGTTAATTTTTTTTAAATCTTCTAAAAAAAGATAGGAAAAAAAAAAAGAATTGGAGTATCTATAGTGATGTCCTTGTTAATTTTGGTAACACAGCTACTTATGTTTTTTCCCTTTGGAAAAAACTCTAACAAGATCAGTCATTAAATAAAAAAACAGACTATGGATTTTTTAAAATCTTCTCTATGTTTGTCTTCTAGTTCTATAATTTCTACCTTTAATTATTTCCTTCTTTCCAAATTTTAGATTGGTTCTGATTTTTTTTTAATTTTCTCAAATTTCAAGTGCAGACTGAGTATTATACGTAAGTGATAAATAACTAAATACTACTACTCCTGAAACCAAAAATAAATAAATTAAATTAAATACTCCCCAAACCTGCTGCCTAGCACCTTGACCCCTCCCCAGGACCCTCCCTCTCCCAATACCTACCAGTCCTGGTGTGGTGCTGGGGGGTAAGGCCTGGGTGGGGGCTTCAGGATGCTGCTGACCTTGGTCCTCGCCATTGCTACCCCAGCAGTTAAATATCATTAATATTTCCCCAGCCCCTTCCTCCTCCTCCTCTTCCCTGTCTCCCCATAAAAACAGTTCCTCCTCCTGACTTCCTTATTTCTGGGTCCTGTATCTCATTCTCTGATTCATGTGACATGGAGCCTCTTCTGAGCCCTCTTTTCCTCTCCTCTCCTGCTCACCTTCAGTTGGTTGTCTTCCCTGTGCCTTTGACCTCTTCCACCCTCTGCCTTTCCTCCTCATCTCCTCCTTTCCCCTCTCTATAGCCTCCACTCTGGAACAGACCCTGATTCCTGGCCCAATTTCCTTGGCCCATGTTGAACTCTCTTTACCCCCATCCCTTCCTCCTCCACAAACCTGCCTTCCCTATCTTGCTTCCTCATGGGATTTTACCTCCTAATCAAGGTGAAGGCCTTACCCGTGCAAATGTCACCTCTATTGGAAAGCCTTATACAGAAAAGTTATTTCATAAATATTTATTAAATTCAGTAACTTGGGGCACCTGGGTGGTTCAGTTGGTTATGCATCTGCCTTTGGCTCAGGTCAGGATCCCAGAGTCCTGGGATGAAGCCCCACTTCGGGCTCCCTTCTCAGTGGGGAGCCTGCTTCTCCCTCTGCTGCTGCTCCCTCAGCTTATACACACACTCTCTCTCTGCCATATAAATAAATAAATCTTTTAAAAAATATGTTAAATAGATAAATTCAGTCAACTGATTTTAAAAAAAAATTTCAAGTGCACAGAATTATATTAAAATAAACCCTAGGTCATGAAGTACTCTCACCATTTCTATATAGTCTATGTCCCACCTTCCCTGTATCTTTTCTGTTCCTCTTACTTTCTTTTCAGCTGCTTGTATTTTATTTCTCCAGTCTTTCCTCAACTAGATTATATTCTTTTTAATTTCTATTCTTTTGCTGGTGACCTAACAATCCCAATGTGTGTCCTACATGTTTAATCTATACCTTCTCCCTACTTCCTTAAAGACTTCAGCTCCACCTAACTCCTTCTCCACTTCCCTATTATTGTTCATCATGAACTTTGATTATACATTTTTACCCCATTAGACATTATTGTTTTACACAGCCAATACTTACTTAAGTGTACCAATATACTTGCTACTTTTTTGTTTTGAATTACTCCGTGCACATCAAACCCTCAATGTGGGATGGTTTTTCTTTCTTTTGACTTTCAGAACGTTTTAGTCAGGGCCTGCTAGTAATGAAGTATGGATTTTTAACTTAAAATATCTATTTCATCTTCAATCTTGAAATATTTTTTTAAGGTATAGGATTTTATTTTGGCGGGTATATTTTCAACTTACAAGGATCATATTCCTTTGAATACCGGCTTCCATTATTATCAGTAAGGTGCTAGCTAGCAGTCTACTGCTACTCTTTGGAAGTAATCTTTTTTTTTATGACCACTTTCAAGAAAGTTTGTCTTCAGTTCTCTGTAGATTCACTATGTATCTAGATAGGAGTTTTCTTTTTGGGGGGGGAAGGGGGGGTTCTGCTTTGGATTCTTTGGGTTGAGTCTTTGGATTAGAGTCTGTCCTCCGTTCTAGAAATCTATCAGCGGCTGTCTCTTTAAATATCTCTTTTTCACTCTCTCCTCTCCTTATCGGACTCTAAACAGATGTTAGACCTTTTAACTCTTATCTGCATTTTCCCTCTTTTTCATCTCTTGATAATTTCTTCTGACTTGTCTATCCTCCAATTCACTAACTCAACTCACCTGCATTCCATCTGGTATTAAGCCCCATCTACTGAGGTTTGTTGTTGTTGTTTTTTAATCAACTTTATTGAGGTATAATTTACCACCCATTGAGTTCTTTCAATTTAGGTCATCGTGTTTTTTTATTTCCTAAGGTTCTATTTGGTTTATTTACAAAATTTCTTTGGCACTTTTTATAGTTTTCTGTACCATCCTAAGATTTTTCAAATTTGTCTTTATTTTAGTGCCTTATAATCACTGTCTGATCATTTTCTGTTTGGTCTGTCTGGATCTGGTTGCTATTATTTCTCTTGCAGCCATCACTGTCGGTACCCTGCTCTTATCCCTAGGAACTTTTGGTGCTCTCTGACTCCCAGTTGCCACTGTCCACTGTCCATTCTGCACATGATGGCTCCCTCCTCAGGACAATGCCAACTCTTCTGCCCATGTGTATGGCTGGCTAGTCGTGCAAAGTAATTCACAATATCAACACCCCACAATGCAGCAACCATCAATCAGTGATCGATCTATCAGAATTGGCCTAAAGGTGAGTTTCCTCATCTCTTAGATGGGATTAGTCTAAGATATGTGTTTTGTGCTATTTCCCAGTTTCCTAGTGAGTGGAAATACTGATCTCCTACATTGAGCTTTATTGTCTGCTTTCCCTATATCACATCTCCACTTCCCAGCTAGTGTCACTTGCAGTGCCCAAATAATCTACATACTTTCAAATCTTTGTCTTGAAGTCTGCTATCATGATTAGGATTAGGATATGGTTCCCTATTTTCTTCTGTGCTTAGCTGCCCACTCACAACACCCACTACCCCCTTTGTCACTTGTCAATTAACTTAGAAATAGTTTTGGAGAAATTCAAGACCAACAATAAAGATATATTTATCCAAAGGTTTGGATTTGCTCTGATGATTTGGGGATGCTTGTTGGACCAACAAAGTGAAAGAAATCTAAGCTAAACATTCACTTGAGGACCAATCTATTGTTCAGACTTTTCAGGGCCTTTTAAGTTCTGTTCTGTTCAGCACAAAAGTACATTTTCGTACAAGCCCCTGGGGTAGAGATCTAGAGCAGATTTAATTCTGGATCACCCTTACTCTGAAGAATGGCCTTTTGGGTTCCAGCTTTATTGGGGGTGGTCTCCCATGAGGTGCCCATCTTGAAAAAATGCTGTTTTGTCGTCTGACTCCTGTACCTAACAAAACTCCCCCCCTCCACCGGCAAAAATACAGGTTTGGTAAATGTTCTTTGAATAAAACAAGAATTCTCAATTTACCTCTCTGGGCTCCCACCTTCTTTGATAATGGCCTTTAATTTCTTACAATCCAGCATGTCTCCAGTACTTTAATATTTTATTTAACATAGCACTTTTATTTTTTTCTAAGAGGAAGGGTCAGGTCAAATACCTAGCTATTCATGTTATCAGAAATGGAATTCTACTTCCTTTTGTTAAAAGGCAACTTGACTTTAGGTTTTCTGTCACTTCCACATGAAAAAGTCCTAATTATTAAGAAGATGTGCCAAAAAAAAATTATTAAATAACCAGCTAAGCATAAAGGAGATAGTATCACTGCATTTTCCTTTGTCACTTGATTGCTCCTTGAAATAAACCTTCTCAGAACTTGAGGTATGTTGTTTTGCTAGTATATTCTAGGCACATGTCTATGTCATCCTGTGGGCATTACAGGGTCACATTAATTCATGGGTTCTATCTATCCATGTAGGCTATGAGAGCCCTCAGGATGATGGACCAGAGTAATTCATTTATTATTCAGTTAACAAATGTCCATTAAATGTGCCTTGTACAGACACTAAAAGTACAAAAGCAGCCAAGATCCTTGACTTCATGTATCTCACATACAGGTATGTAAGACAGATATCAATAAAATAATCACATCAGAAAATATATGCATAGACATGCCGCAGTAAGAGCATATAATAAGGGAACGTGTCCTAGCAAGCAAGTCAGGAAAGACTTTTGATGAAACAATAAATGAAGTTGTTAGTGTCTGTGGAATCCATGTTATTATTTGATTTTTTTAAGGGATTAAAAATTATAGGGGAGAAGCTTTTTTCTGTTAATTTGAAATTGTTCATTTACAAATAACTGTGAACAGGCAGGTCTCAAGGTTGGCTAATTCAAAAATCAATCAAGTAAATTGTTTTACCCCTTGTCCATGCCAGTGAACTCCATATGGGATGCTTTTTAACCAGAGGGTCATGCACGAAATCTAAGCATTCATCTCACACAAAATGTCAGGTGCATTTCTCAAGTACTAATTCTTTCAAATTCTATACCTTCCCCCAGAACTATCACTATTATAAAGCGAACTAAGGTGACTATCATCAAAGACAAAAACTATAAATTAAAGATGCCATCCCATTTATCCCTGTTATCCCAGTACTTGTTATTTTAGACAAAGCACAATTGGCTATGGATTATTTGCCAGCTGTGCTTAAGAAATTGTCCCAATCAAATAACCCAAGAAATCTCTGATTCCTCAACATGAAACTGTAGGTGGTAAGCATTAGTTTCAGGACATGTTTTTTCAGTGAGTTGTTTAAGATTTATGGGGTCATTTTTTTGTGTGATTATTTCTGATGTTTCCCGACTACATACACTGCTTTCAGAACTCAATGCAGCAGCTCCAACTCACTAAGTGTTGCCTGGACCTCTCATAATTCACTCTAGCAGGGCCCTAACTGAATCAGAACCTTTCGGTGTTGCCATCTGCAAAGCAAGGTCTGGGAAGTGGAAAACTTTCAGTATTTGAACCAAAGTAGGCAATTCGATTTTTTATAGAAGTCACCTTGAATTTTCAGTCCCTCAATATATCTATTTATCCTCACTTCACACAACTCTAATTCTGTAGAAATTTACTTGTAAGGGATGCATTTTAAAATTTAAAAAAAAATTAGAAATATCACAAGTTTGTATTTTTTTCATATTAGGCCAATAGGTTTAAAAATGTAATTTGCCTACATCGAGATTTCATTCCCAACTGTGAATATTTCATTTAGAAAATACTCATATTATGTTAGACACATGGCAATGCAGTGCAATTCCAAAATAAACAACTCTGCAATATTGCCAGCTGAAACTTAAACCAGCAAGTCAAGGAAATAATCAGTGTCCACATAACACATGGTATTTAATTGTATTAATTACAAATGAGTATTGATGATTTTGATAATTAAGCTGATGGTGATGTTTATTTTTTCAATTGCTTCATCAATGCCGTATTTGGATAGCATTAGACAATAAGTTGTCAAGATGCTGGAACACATTTTGTTGAAAATAATGTAAATATCTTTGGCAAGTATAAAAACCATTTGTATTATAAAACTGTTCCTCAAATAATTCTGAGAAACTTTGCAAAGCTTTGCTCAGTAACCCCTTAAGGATAAACTTCATTGAAGTTTTAGTTAATGGTAAAGACAATCTGTCTATACTGACACAGAGTTCATGCTAGTTCTACTTCACATCGCTTAAAAGAAAAGGTCTATAAATCACACGGAAGAACAAAGATATTTTACAAAGAGAAATATAATCAACAGGCTGTTCATTCCTCACTTGTCTTTACATTAAAAGAACAGGATGAGTGAACAAAAGAAAGCTCCAGTAATGACATATAATTGCTAATGTTAGCCCAGAACGACATTTTTATGGGACAAAATACGTGATGTTCTGTAGGATATGTCCTGTCTGCAGTTTATCTATCCCAGATACAGAGATCAATAAAATCGGACTGGGAAGTAAAAACTTTTCCAGGCTCTTCCCCCTCACCTTTATTCTCCCTCTTCAGGCCTCGCTTCTTCCTGTTTCCCCTCCAGTTTTTCTCAAAAAGACCAGTAGGGTGGAGAAGGGGATCGAATGTCTTGGCAGAGGCTACAACAATGTCTAAAGCTCTTAAATGTGTTATTAGAAAATAATGTTAAATTTGACTTATTTAAACCCTTTCTGTTACTGCATCCAGCTGTCTCTATATCTATAATCACTTGCTCTACCTGCATCTTCTGTGTGACCGGTATTGAGGCCAAACCCATCAGGCGGTGTTGTGTAGGCCAGGGGTCAGCAAACTTTCAGAAGGAATGATCCAAGCAGCTATTGTCTCTTCCCTTCTTAAAGAGGATTAAAAATGCAGCCAGGGACACCTGTTGGGTCTGAGGCTACGATCTCTCCCCCTTCATCTTCTCTACCACCTGGGCAGTAAATTAGACTTTAGTTCCCACTTAAAACTATAATAGGCCTGCTCAAGTTTGCTCATGTCACCAAATGAGTTTTAAGTTTTTCATTTTCATTTTTAATTTAGCTATACTGAGCTCTGTTCAGGATGCGACTGTATACTGTTTCTTGCCAAGATGGTGCTCCAGAGGGTCCTGCGGAAGAAGTATTTGAAAAGAGTATATTCTGAGACAGTTAGCAGGACTACTGCTTGAAGAAGTCATACAGGGCCCAAACCAAGCTTCTCTCGCTTGATAATTGTATCTGGGCTTTGGCGCTTGATCATCTCATTGTGCCAAAATATGCTGGCATTGACCAAGACTGCATTTGTTCAAACTGAATACAGAGGTGCTGGTTTTAAATACAGACCTGGTTTATAGCTGCCTGGTATTGTAAAAAACTATAAGGTAGTCCTCATCTTGGTTTCTCCTTGGGAATGAATAGAAAAGAGAACTGTGTGTGTATGATCGTTCCATTCCAGTTGAAGGCTGTTTATTATTTTTTAAAAATTTTTAGAGGGGGGAGGGGCAGAAGAAGAGAGAGAGAGAATCTTAAGCAGGCTCCATGCCCAGAACAAAGCCCAAAATGGGGCTGATCTGAGCCAAAATCAAGAGTCAGATGCCTAACTGATTTAGCCTAGCCACCCAGGGCCCTGAAGTGTGTTTATTTTTAAATTAAACTGGCTATTCACTGGAAAGAGTGAATACCTACCATTTACATCAACATGGATAGAACTGGAAGGTATTATGCTAAATGAAAAAGTCAATCAGAGGAAGAGAATTACCATATGGTTTCACTCATGTGGAATATGAGAAATAGCACAGAGGATCATAGGGGAAGAAATCAGAGAGGGAGACAAACCATGAGGAACTCTTGATTCCAGGAAACAAACTGAGGGTTGTGGAAAGGGAGGTGGGTAAGGGGATGGGGTAACTCGGCGATGGGCACTAAGGAGGGCGCGTGATCTGATGAGCACAGGTGTTACATGCAACTAATGAATCACTGAACACACCACCAAAAACTAATGATGCACTGTGTGCTGGCTAATTGAATTTAAATAAAAAATTAATTAATTAAATGAACTGGCTATTGCATGAATGGATGAATAATGGGTATAATGGAGAAGAATCTTATGAGCGAAAATACCTTGGCTTTCCAGACTGATCCTATTAAGACATAAGTCAGATCACGTTGCTTCTTTTTCAAAATCCTCCTGTGCCTTCCCACTTGGATCTAGGAGTCTGAACTTCTGTCAGTAATAAACATATATTAGCCATCAAACACCAAACACTTCCCTAGGCTCTAGGGATACAAAACAGACAAAAACTCCTGCTTTCATGAACCTTATATCACGAGGGCAGGAGTTATTGGAAACTAAACAATAAATTAAAATTTATTAATTTAATAATTAATATTAATTATTAATAGTGATAAATGCCAAAGAGGAAAAGTAAGAACCAATTCAGTGTGAAATCCTCAGTGCAGTGCTAGCACTTTATTTATTTTTTTCTGAGTTTATTTTTTTATTTTATTTGTTCAGTGTTCCAAGATTCATTGTTTATGCACCACCCCCAGTGCTCCATGGAATACATGCCCTCCTTAATACCCACCACCAGGCCCTCTCAACCCCCCCAACCAAAACCCTAAGTTTGTTTCTCAGAGTCCACAGTCTCTCATGTGTTGGCATTTTAGATAGGATGGTCAGAGGAAACCTCAATAAGGTGGCTTTTGATTCAAGATCTGAATAAATTGAGGGACTTAGACATCTTGAGGAAGAGAATTCCAGGCAGAGGGAACAGTAAGAGCAAAAGCCCTAAGGCTTTTGGTGTGCGCATGGTGTGAACAAAGAAAAGCAAGGGGCTCAGTGCAGCTGGTTGGAAGGAACAATAACAGCAAGAATCAAAGTCTTTACTATGACTTTCCAGGTCATAGGATGTGATCGGCCCCTTGAATGATGTAAGAAGTCACTGGAAGATTTTGAACACGGAGTGCCATGATCTTTTAATAGCATCAGACCAGGAATCCAGGGTGTCAGAAAGGCAATCAATGTATATTAAATCACAAGGCACTATAATAGAAGTAGCACTGAAGGCCTAAATAGTAGCTAAGATAATTGAGGAATGACAGGGAGTGGGCTGGGGATAGAGGACAGCAAAGGACTGTCATCAAAGAGGGGTTGAAGGGGATATGGTCTGATTACATGAGGTTCAAAGCTGAGTGTTTTTATGGAGAGAAAAAAGAGCAATAGATATGGCAGGGGATATGGAAAGAAATCAGGACACCCTTCTGACCTCCAGACTCCTTCTGAGGATAGATGTAAAAGACAGAAAACACCCCCTGTAGGGGGGCTGCAGAGTAGTTGTCAAGAGAAGAGAGGGTTTCAGAGGAAGAAGTGGAGAGAACATTCACAGATAAAGGGATCTTAATCATGACTGACCTTGTGTTTCTGGGGACAATGTGAAAGAGTTCAAGAGATGGTGAGGCAAGGAAGAAGGGTCAGAGAAGGCAATAGAGGTAGCTATGGGGGAGATGAGGGATGATTTCAGTCTTGAACTTGTGATGGACATGGAGAAGGGGCATGCAGAGAGTTTGGCCAATGGTCCCAAGGCATATAATGATGGAGAAGCTGTGAGAATTGAGAAGAAAAAGGGATGAGGGAGTCTTTCAGGAGCAGAAATATTTCTGGGCTCTTAAGAGATGAAGGAAGCACACCCTATAGAAGGTGATCTTTTTCAATGTAGGTTCACTCAAGATCCCCATAAAATAGTTGTCTGTGGGGTACGGATTCCCTTCTGATCCTGCTGATGGTGGACTGCCAGAGTATGTGGTCTGACTCAGAACACAGGCAGCACTTGGCCCCTGATAAATGGGGGACTGCAGGATGCTGAGAATTCTCCCAGACCAGACAGTACCTCAATCCCTTGCCCCTTGTTGATGGTAATCTGTGAAAGGGGTTCTTCCTCTGAAAATTCAGGGACCCTTTTGACATCTGATGAATGAGAAGTTGAGGTTACCTTTAGGAATACTTTCTCTTTAGAAACAAGGTCTATTTATTGAGCACTGAATGTGCCCAGGTTTTGTGATAGCCCTTAAAATACATTCTTATTTAATCCTCTAATGTCCGCATATCTCAGTGATATAGTCCCATTTTACAGATGAGAAAATTGAGGCTCAGAGCTTTGTTCAGAGTACTCAGCTAGTAACTGGTAAGTTAGAATTTGAATGCCTGGTCTGAATGATGCCAACTCTTGAACTCATTATCACTACACTTTACCACCTCCCAGCTGAGAGATCATAAGACTATTGCCTAACTGAGAGCTGTCAGTAGCTCGGCCACTATCCTTAGCTGTGATGTAAGCCTGTAAGTTAAGACAGACCTGGGGGCACTTCTGTGGATGAATTCCAGGGAGCATTGTCTCTAGTCCAGGATCTTTCCTTTCAAGAGACTGCAAGAATTAGAATTCCTCATTTGATGGCCTGAGGATGCTAATCTCTTTAACTTCTCAAGGTCTGGGACAGAATCTACAGGTTCTATACTCACCCTAGAAAAAAACATGATTCCCAGCATTGGAGAGTCTAGCCATATCAATGGGAAAAAAATGAAGCTGACACAGAAAACTAGAAGCAGACCAGCTGAGCAAATGAGCCCACAACCCACCCAGCTGCCTTCCCTTTCAGTGGTTTAGGGAAGCACTCTGGGAACTGAGAGAACCAATTCTTCCTTCATCTTGGGTCTGACCCCAGTAGCTCCTGGAACGTTCTGGTCAGAAAGGGAGTGAAGGAATCGACTGTCACCAAGAAAGCACAAGGGCTTCAGTTTGGGGTCTCCCATTACCTCTGTCCTGGCAATAGGGAAGGGGAAGGATCTATTTGGTCAATTCTGGTCTGTCAGCTATAGGTACTGAAGACCTACTACCTTACAAGTAGCTCCAGAATTACCTTACAGCTAGCCCCAGAGCCAACCAGGACTAGGGCTGACAATATCTTAATAGTTATAGCCACCCACCCATAGCAGACACCACAGGAATACAAAGGCAAAAAACCTCATTGACCCTGATCCCATTAAGTAGCTATAGATGTCTTCCTGTCCTGATAACTATTAACATTGATTCAATGTTTCTTGGTTTCTTTTTACTGTTCCTACCTTCCCTTAACTTTCCAGTCCATACGATCTACTTGAGAAACTGAAAGTGCTCTAGACACAGAATTCATCACCATTTGCCTTCTTTTCAACCCATTCTCAGTGACCCTGAAGTACTCTAGATAAAAACAGGTGCAAGCTTTGATTATGCCAGCGATGTTACTGAAAGGGATGTAGAAATAGAGTTTTGCCACTAATACCTCATAACTTGAGATCCATTTCTAAAGGAATAATTCTGGCCCCAAGATGTCATTGAAAGTCACACAAAGAACATAAAATGCTATTTCATGAACTAACTCTGATAAAACATTTATAACTCTGTTGAAAACTATACTAAAATGGTAGTACTCTAGACTGCCACAAGCTGAAGTAGTTGTTATTGGGTTGTGGGCAGAAAGCCTCACTTCACCAGAGGTACACTCAAGAATTTGTGTTACAAAAAAAATAGCTCAGGTAACTAACTGCACTGAACAAATGTTCTTCCCATTCAGTTCCCAGAGGTGCCTGAAAAATCATTATTAACTTTCCCTGAAACGTTTAGGTTACATACATGATTACATCCACTTGATAAGATTGCAAATCTGTCTTAAATTGCCCAAAAGGCTTATGCTTTTACACTTGAAGCTAATTAGACTACCCCCCAAATTTACTGATTTTTAAATTCCCTTTATCCAGGTGATGAAAACTTAATGGGATGTTAAATACTTCACAGGTGCCCCCCAAAAGTTCCATCTCTCTAATCTCAGAGGTATGGAACCAAGCCAAAGCCTCCGCAGTTCCCAAAAGCATGAGGAATCTGGGGAAGCTTTGGCAGAATACAGGGTTGAATTGGAATTTGGACCTAGTCCTTCAGCCCAGCCTAGTCTCTGAGTTGCCTGTAAAGAGAGAGGGCAATGCATATTTCATAGGTCTGTGGGAGAAAAAAACATATTTATCTAGAGTGTCTGACACTACACGGGTGCCCAAATGTTGATTAAACACATTAAATCTATCCCTCTATCTAGAGGTCATAAACATGAAATGCCTGGGGAGCCAGGCATAAGTGGGTCTAAGAGGGCCCGAAGGCAATGGGGGCATTCAGCGGGACTGCTGCTGGCATTCCTGGGAAGACAGCTCCAATGCTGATGAAACTCCTGGTTTTCCCTTAATGTGACAAGTCTGAATTTTTATGTGAAAAGATCTCAGCTTTTAATTATGCCTTAAATCTTTCTAAAAACACTGTTTTAAAATAAATTTTAATGAAAATTTTAAATAAATTTTTAAATAAACACCTGCTAGATCAATGTCAGCCATGAGCCACCAGCTTGCAAAGCCAGATTTTATCTTTTTCCGGTTATCAGGAAAAAAAAAAAAAAACCCAAATCAAAGAACAGGAAAAAAAGGCAAGATGATTCCATAGCAAAACACAGCAAGGAATACATTCATTGATATGACCTACAGACAGGAGGGTTTTAGGAAACATTGTTAAAGAAATAATTTTATTAAAGCGGTTTTCACATGACAGACTTTTGAAACCATATATATTCAATCCTCTAGACTAAAGTGGTTGTCCTCAAACCTGGCTACAGTTTAAAGTCACTTTGAAGGTTTAAAAAAAAAAACACTGATGCCTAGTCCCTACTTTCAGAAATTCTCATTTAATTGCTGTATGGTGGGTTCCATGTGTTCTGTTTTTTAAGTGAACCTCTCCATCTCTCTATGTTCACCTCCACCCTGGGACTTACAGCCAAGATTAGGAACCAGATATAAAGCAGGGGCTCACAAACTAGAGGAGGTTTTGTTGCTCTTGTTTTAAATGCATCTTAGGTGCAATTGAAAACTAGTAGCTGGAGGTAGGGCTCAGAAATCTTCTTTGTGAATTTGCTCCTAGATGATTCTGATGCAGGTGATCCACAGACCACACTTAAAAACATCACTAATGGGGTGCCTGCATGGCTCAGTGGGTTAAAGCCTCTGCCTTCAGCTCAGGTCATGATCTCAGGATCCTGGGATCGAGCCCCGCATTGGGCTCTCTGCCTGTCTCTCTGCCTACTTGTGATCTCCGTTTGTCAAATAAATAAATAAAATCTTAAAAAAAAATCACTAATGTTTGGGTTGAGACCCAATGTTTTCATCCCATTTAGTACATTCAATATGTGCAGTTGTTTTTTGTTTTTAACCTAAGTATCATTTTATAAGGCAGAATTATAGGGAAGGACCAGAAATGTGCTCCCCAGGGAACATGGTGGGGCTCACATGGAGACTAAATCTGATATAAGTAAACTTAGATGAGGACCACAAAGTGGTAGCAACAGCCAAGCAAGTAGAGCAGAGCCCAGCAATTGTTGGTCCCTGAGGTCTTGGCCAAAAAAAGGAACACCAGGAAATAAAAGCATGAGACTACACTTGCCATCAGGAAGGTCATGGCAGTTTGTGAGAAAGATGCCCAAGGGCAGCAGCCACATCGGCAGGAAAGCGTAAAGCACAGAGATGGTTAAGAGCAGAGGACAGGGGAACAGAGAAGGCTGAGGAAGGCATTCGGGGAAGGTAGACAAGGTCAAGGAGCTTAGCCACCCACTGGCATTCACCACAACGCCTGAGTCATGGCAGAGTTCTCAAGCAGAAATCGTAAGTGAGAAACAGGCCAGGTCCAGCAGCACAAATGTGTGCCTAATTGCTCCCCCTAACTTTAAAATTCTTTTATTCTTTTTCTCCTGGCTTCCCAGCACTCAGAGTTGAATAAGGGGTTTCTGGTTGGCTGGGTAAATCTGACTAACTAAAAGGACTCAGCTTGTTTATAATTCATAGGCACGCCACATTTTTGTTAAGCATCAAATCATTCTTAAAAGCTTTGCTTTCCTGGGGTCTCTCAATCAGCATAATTAGTCGAACACCTGTTATGTATATTGAGCTGTGGCCTAGGTGTTACAGTGTGAGACAGAGGAAATGAAGATACCAATTTGTCCTGCACCCCACCAAACCCCTCCCTGTCCACCATAAACACAATTGAAAGTGACAAGATAATACAGCCAAGGAAGTACAGAGGGAAACGCAAACTCTCCACCACACTAGACTCTTCTTGATGAGGCTGGTGTCCTCTGGCCACTGCCAAGATCATCCAGGCAGTACCAGAGACGAGCACTGCCACAGGTCTGCAGAGACTCGGCTGACTTGCATTCTGCTGAGACTCAGAAAACACTGGCATTTTCTGGAGCCATGAATGGCCTAAAACAAAGCCATTTTTCTTACGGAAGAGCAAGGATGTATCTTCTCTCCCAATAGAGTTGTACTTTTCCTCCCTGACGTCAAAGCAACACCTCTGCCATAAGATCTGAGTTGTTGATGTGAAGCAACTTCACATTTCTACTTACAGCCCACCTTTCTTCCCCAGAACCAGCGGTCAAGAGACAACTCTAAATATTTCCAGCGAAGGATTCCAGTGGTGACTCAGTACTAGTTACTGGTTCCCCTGTGTCTAATTCTCTCTTCTTTAAGATGAAGGCCATTCCCAGGAGGCTCCCCTATGCCTCATGTAATAAATTCAGGTAGGAAGCATGCTCGAATATCTACACACAATTTGTGCACAAGCTGTACCTACCATTACCATTCACAACAAAGAGAAAGGTTTATAGAGGTGGAGTTTTCTATTACTTTTGCTCTCAGGCTCACTAACGAGATGTACAGAATTAGCTAGCTGGAAACAATCTAGAGAAAGTTGGAGGCAGAGAATATGTGAGGACGACGAGATGCATTAATTTCATATGTATGTGAGAGGCAAGTGGCTATTTGCTTTCTGGTTCTCTAAGATGTGTCACCTCCCAAATTCCCTTGTATTTTCTCATTTCGAATCCAGCCGGAGAGTCATTGGTTTTGTCTGTGGTTCTTGAAAGGCTTCCGTTTTGTCTTTAACATATTCGCTCTGAATGCCCATCAACTGAGGAATGGATAATGAAAATGGGGAGTATATATATATATATACATATATATATATATATATATATACACACACACACACACACACACACAAGAATACTAGTCATCAAGAAGAATGAAATCTTGCCATTTGCAACGATGTGGTGGAGCTAGAGTGTATTACACTAAGTGAAATAAGTCAGAGAAAGAAGTATTACATGATTTCATTCATTTAAGGAATTTAGGAAACAAAACAGATGAACATTATGGGAAGGAGAAGAAAAAAGAGAGAAACCATAAGAGATTCTTAACTATAGAGAACAAATGGGTGATGGGGATTAAGGGGGGCACTTCTTAGGTTGAGCACTGGGTGTTAAATATAGGTAATGAATCACTAAATTTTCCTGAAAACAACATTACACTCCATGTTAACTAACTAGAATTTAAATAAAATTTTGGGGAAAAAAGCCATATTTACTCTGGGTCCCTATCCAATTTTTAAAATGATTTTCCACATCGGCAGTGAGATTCTGTATCCCTCTGAAAGGATACATTCTCTTTTAAGTCACTCTCCAGGACTTCTCAAACCTTTAGCTTCCATCAGAGTCACCTGGGGGATTGCAGAAAACACAGATTGCCTGGCTCCATCCCCAGTCAGATTAGGTGGGTCTGGAGTGGGGCCCAAGAATTTTCATTTCTAACACATTCCCCAGGGATGCTGGTCCAGACACCACAGACACCACTCCTGGAGAACCAGGAGTCTAAACCAACCTCCTGCTCCTTTAGATTTAGGAGCTGAGTGGAATATCACAGTGAGCTTGCAAATTGGCATCAAAGAGCCTCCATAAGGTAGACACACTAGAGTTAGGTAGACACTAGAGTTAGGTATACCTGTCCCCCTCAGAAAGTATCTCACCTAGAGTCTGCTCTTCCTAAAGGACTGTTTCCACTTCTCCTGCTAGACTGTGTATGTCCTGGCTTTGGTAATGAGAATTAGAATAGGCTGTTTCTATAGACTTTTCAGGCACTCACCAAGTTTCCATGCCTCTTCATCTGTTGAACCAGTGGCTTGAAAAATCTTAAGCGTTATTGCTGTTTTCAACTAGCTTTACAAAATATAAAATGGGAGACTGCAGGAGGAGCCACACTATGTCTGCAAGGTCAAAATGCCTAATTGCACCACCATAATTACAGTCGCCCTTGAGTTCTCCTCACATAAGGGGTTACATAGAGAGAGTCATTATACAATTACTTGTAAAAACACACTATGAATTCAAACTTGGCCTCCATCAGGCCATCCTAGCAATTATGACTTTCAAAATAAATATAAAAACCCTATTTAGTCTCCAGGCAATTGTAAGGATCAGTTAAAATAAACATTAAGAAAATATGAAAAGTATTTGTTTTCCAAGCACCAGACATGCATGTTTTGCTCAATTCCAATTAAACCAAATTTTAATGATGTTAAATATAATCATTCAGTGGACTGGGACCAAGACACATTGATGGGACAATTAAAAACTGCTTTGTTGTTGAAAACTCATGTTCTAACTCACCTGGAGAACAGACTTCACACTTGAACTACAGGAATCTAGACTTCCCTCCTTCCCCCAGCAAGAGAAGGTAATAATTCAAGAGTTGAGAAACACTGGCATGGGATGAGGTCAGGTACTTAGAAAGCCTCACATAGGTTGGGGAGAAACCAGGCTAGAATATGAAACAACATCCTGCAAACCCTGTACCTGTAGCAGCATCCTCCCCAGACAGGTTTGACAGATGGTGCAGATGCTTTGGACAGACTAGTTTGAGATTTTCTGAAAGATCTTTTCTTGCAGCATCTCCTCTAAAACTTGCTGAATCAAAGACTAATGATTCATTCAACATTTGACCACAATTTAGCTCATGCTATGTGCCAGATACTTCATAATACACGCTACCACTCAATCCAAACATGTATTTTTAAATTCCTCTGTTCTCCTTAGATTTTTAGTGCTAGAAGAGGCATTCTGGGCAAATCTAGAACAAGAGCTGGATTTCACAAAAGCAGTTACCTGGGGAAAACCAACCAGCCTCCAGCCTTGAGTTTTCTCATCTGAAGAGAGACCATCTGGTACAGAGTAGTAGTTCTCAAACTATAAGATGCATCAAAATCACTTGAGGGACTTGCTAAAACACAGCTTGCTGAGCTCAACCCTCAAGTTTCTGACCCAGTAGGTCTGGGATGGGGATTGGAAATTTGCCTTTTTTTTTTTTTTTTTTTTTTTTAGGGGGGAGCCGAAGGGGGAGAGAATCTTAAACAGGCTCCACGCCCAGCATGGAGCCCAACATAAGGCTCAATCTTACAATGTTGAGATCATGACCTGAGCCAAAACCAAAAGTCACTTACCTGACTGAAACACCAGGCACCCCAGGGAATTTGTCTTTTTTTGGTAAGCTCCCAGGTGATGCTGATGCTGCTGGTCCAGGGACCATATCTGACTAGAGTATAATGATTATTGTCTACAAGTTTTCTCTGGCCAGTTTGTTCCTTTCCAGGTTCAAAAGCAGGCTTTTTGTGGAACGTTTTTTCCTGTTTGTTTTTGTCTGTGACTGTTGGTGTTTCTGTGTTGCCACTGTCTTCAGCTGTAACACTGCTTGTGAAACTAAAAGAAAACCCAGGGTACTCACCACTGTGCCGTTCCTTGGATCCTGAGATCCCTAGCCAGTCTTTCTTTTTCTATTCTTTAGAGTCTTACATTTGCTCTATATAAACTGTTCAGGGCATTGTACTTAACCAGGAGAAATAGAGAAAAGTGGGAGAAGTGCTTCTCTACCCTTCCAGGATCAGAAGTCTGAACCCCATTTTGAGAACCAGTATCTTGGATGACCTGTCACATCCCTTCCAGCTCTATACTCTATAATTTTAAAAAGCATCTCCATGAAGTCATAAGACACATAGCAGAGCACACGCTGAGCAACACAGAAAAAGAAGAGGGCTGCCTCTCCGGGCTTCTCTTCTCTTCTGGTCTAATTACAAGCCAATTAGCACTACCAAGTGTGAGGTCTGAGGCTCCTTCAACTAACTCCCAGCTCTGAAGGTTCACCAACGTCCAGACCACACCTCCAAATAAGTATTCTGGGTTCTGCTATTTGCTAACCTCAAACCCATTCTCTGGGGCCTCTCTCCATGTCAGAACCAGTCTGTCAACCCTCTTGTGTGTGTGGTACATACTAGTGAGGGCTCCAGATCATATTTGTATGAGAATTTTATTTTCCCTTAACTTGAAGGACAGACTGGTAGTGATTTTGCCTACTTCAAATCGTCCTAGTCAAAGTTGGCATCACCTCTTCCCTGGTTTCCCACAGTCACTTCCCCACAGCTCTTCTGCACACTCTGGCCCCCTTCTAACCTCCTTTCAATATGGAAGCCACAGTGATCCTGTCAGAATGAAATGCTCATGGATTGTTTAGGGTTTCCATCACTTCCTGCAGCTCCCAAACAAAAAGTAAAATACTTGCTATGTCTGATGTGGCCTGGTGTGTCCTGGGACACACCTGTCTCCTCTGTTCCCTGCACTTGGTGACAATGACCTTCCTGGATTTCCTCAACCATCTTTTTTAGTTCCAGGCACCTTCCCACCACAGGGCCTTAGCTCTTGCTGCTCATTCCCTCAGAAATTCTCTCTCCCTTCAGCCAGTTAACTCACCCTCTTTCAGATGCCAAATCAGCACTCTCCCTGATCACTTAGACATCCTCATGCCCAGCTGTTACTCATTTACAGCACTGTTTACTTTTCTTCATAGCACCTACTGGCAAATAATCACAAAATCTCTTTCACTTTTATTTTCCTTGCACCATTATATCACCAGGACCTACCACAATGTTTGGTATATGAGACATGTTAAATCAATCTCTCTTGAACGAGGTGCATTAGAAGAGGAAAAACCCTGATATAACACAGATTAGTCAGACCTCCTGCAAAAAAAAAAAAAAAAAAAAAACCCAAAAAACAAAAACCAAAAAAACCCTACACATTTGTTTTACTTCAATCAATAGTGACTAGCATAGTGGCTTTTCAAATATGGTGAAAGAAAATTTTCACATTTCATCTCTTATGTTAAAGAACTAGCCATAGTGCTCAATGTTCAGCATAGTATATTTTGCCATCCCTTAGGGCACCATCTGGAGAATTTGGCTAATCCCTCAATACATGAACAATGCCCTCACATATTATTTACTCCACAAAAGTGTGGTTCAACGACAGATAAGCCTTTAGCTCCTGATGCTTCAGTAAGATGACTGTGCCTCCTCTCGACTTTGGGTCACATGTGCAAACTCAGTCATGAGTTTCCTGAGCACGATCTCAACCACTGAGATAGGTGCTGGCTCAGCCTCACTCAAGTTTTCTCTCTTACTTGATGAGCCATTTTAGACCTAACCAAAACATGCCTTGGAATTTTATGTCACTTTTCTTACCCTATTGAGTGCATATGGTAAACTTCCTCTGGTGGTTCAGGAATCATTAGGATAAAATTAAATGCAGAGTGTTGAATTCAACTTAGAAACATCACTTTCTTTGACCTTGTCTAGAGTCACAGACACCATAAAACAAAGAGGTATCCACCCAGAGACTCACAGCTGAAGAATCTTGATAAATCACAAGCCTCAGACTAAATTATAATGCTGATTTATATGTAAGATCCCAGCTCACTTATTTATATGTAACTTGAACAAAATATATGACATCAGTTAGCATGTATTTACAGCTACTTTTAAAAGGAAATGTGTTTTGAGGCATTGCATTCACGAAAGTAAGCTAAAGATTATCAAATATATCAAATATTTACCAATACATCAATATATCAAACAACAAAAACTTTCATGTAATACAAAACACTTGAAACATGACTCTACTGTGAGAGTAGTTATTTAAAGCTACACTTCAGTGAGCAAACCTGGCTTGGACTACAGAAAATTCAACCAAAAAGCAGTCTGCAATGTCTAATCACAAATGGTCACATACCCAGAGGAGTTCCTAAGTGCCCACTGTCAGGATTTAATAAATAAACTACAGTAGTAGATGTTGTGTTATAGAAATAACAAACATCAATGGAAAAGTGTGAGCCATCAAAACACAGGTATCAATAAAGCAACAATATGGTAAGTCCAGAAAATATTAATTGAGTTACACAAAAAAGGATAAAAATTGCTCGAGAAAAACTACTTTGAACCAAGGTAAGGTTAGAAGGTGGAGGAGAGACAGTAAAGTATCCTCCAGACTGAGAAGGCACTTTGAGACCAAAAAGCAAAGCAAACTAAACTATTCCATACAATTTACAGTTTTATTCAGGGTAACTTACCGACTGGGGGAATCAGGTAGACAACAATCCAGACACTATTCTCTCACAGACCTTAAACTACAGCTTTTATGGGATGAGGGGCATCGTGGAGATGATAAAGAGTACCTTTGTGTGCCAGAGGGAAGACTGGAACAAGTCTTCTGGAATTCTGGTCAGAGCTTACACCAACCTTCCAGGAGCCTGGAACATGAAGGCCTGAGGGAGGTCACTGCACAAACATGAACAAGACGGCATGCCAAAGATGGAGTCATAGTTTTTAGCACTCCGATGACAAGTACTTCAAGCGCCTATTCTAATGTATGATGGAGACTGCCTAATGAGTCGGGCTTATGAGAACTGTGAGGCAGGGACTCAACTTAGCAGAAAAGAAGAAAAAATTAATTTGCAATATCTACCATGAGCTCGAGAGCAAAGACTGGTGGGAGAAATGCCATTTTCGCTGACCTTCGGGTCTCTCTTGTTTTGGAGCTGACCCTCGGTTCTCTCTGGTTTTTGAGCTACTTCTAACTTTTCCTTGTCTGCACCAGCACAAGCAGTTGGCTTTACTGGGGATAATATTTTTCACAAAGCACCCAAGTGTTTGTTTGTTTCCCTTTAGCAGAATTTCTACTTGAGGGGTCATGCATAGAGGATGGCCAAATCTCACTGGGATGCCATGAGGTTTACCAGCTGGCTAAGTGGCTTGCTGCTGCACAACAGCTTCACAGTACAATCAGTTCCAGTTCTTGCCTCAGCATTGTTCAAATTACTACATGGACATTTAGGGTCACTCACTGATAGTTAAAAGTACGTAGTTAAATGTGTAAATGAGGTGCAGTTCTTGATTTGTGGATATGATTAGTTGTTGGCTTTTAGACATAGTCTTTCATACAAATTGACAACTTCTGCTAGAAAAGTAGATACAGTTGGATAAATACACACACAAGCAATGCTAAAAGGAAACCTTTAGAACTGAGGCTTGAAGGATTAATAGAATTTGGAAAGCAGGTTATTAGTTTTTTTTTAAAAAAAAAAAAAGGCATTTCAGGCTGATCTGCCATGGACAAAATGTTAACACTAGTCCTGCTGCTTCCTCCAAAGATCCCACAGCTACTTTACCAATGCTACTAAAATCTAGGCTTATATTAACTCTCCACTCTTCTGCCCGTTGGCTATGTGCATTAATAGGTGTTATCCTAGGACATACTTACCAGAGAAAAAGAACTCCACAGAGCTGGGAAAGCACTGCTGTGTCTACAAGTCTCTTTCTAATTTTTCTGGACTACCAGAAGCAGAAGCCATGAACAGGATATACACTATATCTTGTCTCCCAATGTTCTCAGATTGATGAAAAGGAATAGCAGAAGTTCAACAGACTGACGACAGGACAGACACCCCTCTGCTGCTTCAGAACCCAAGCCGTTTTTCTTCATTTGGGTCAGAACACAAGTGGTTTCATGTGTTTTGTGCCACAGAGAAAGTTCTGAATTGTCTGAACTCAGCAGCCACTTAGAAAGACTCCCTGTCCAATCAGAGACACTCACCCAGAGCAGCTCCTCTGTGGATGACAAAAGGCCTCAAACCCACATGTGGGCATCGATTGTATGCTGAAGCATTTGCTTCACGTGCTTGTGACCAAGAAGAATGTACCGTGGTAAATTGCTTTAGTATGCTTCTCTGACCATAATCTGTAGTTTAATTTCATCATTGAAATTCATATCTATAGAAAAATTTTTATAGAAAATATAAAATTCAGTGCTTTTTGTGGCTTGCATTCATTTCTCTTAAAAACTTGGCTAAGTGCACACCTTGGCATTAAATATGACCGTCTAGTCAGATTCCACAGAAGGAGGATCTGAGAGAGGGATTCTTGTTCAAATGAGTTAGGAGGAGCACTCTCGGGAATACGGGCATGAGAGAAGCAAGACAGGGTAGGGCAACATAGGGAAGCAAGAGCACACTCTCAGCTGGAGACCAGCTTCAGTATTCATCCCTGGGGGAGCTCTGGGGTATGAATTTCACCACAGTTAGTCCACTTTGAGGAAAGAAGGCCAGACTTGGCACATATTTGTTGCAGTCATTAGCCAAAGTCAGTGTTCAGAAGCGAACATCTGTCACGGTTATCAACACTCAAGTACCTGGGAGATCTGGGTGGGGGCCACCAACACGCACTAAAGCCATTTTTATTGGTAACTGGTCATCTATGCTATGACAGTTTCATTAACCAATTGATTTTTTCTACCTCACCTTTGCTTCCTCTAGTCCAGGGGTTGTCAGTAATCTTCTATGTAAAAATAAATATTTTAGGCTTTGCAGGCCACATATCCTCTCTGTCACAACCACTTAACTCTGCTGTTTTGCACAACAGCAGCCACAGACAATATGTAGATGAAAGACCGTGGCTGTGCTGCAGGAAAAGTTTATTTACAGAAATAGGCAGCTGGTTAGATGTGACACGCAGGCCACTGACTGCTACTATAGTCCATTTCTGTCTCTACTTCCTGACTTATTTTCTTTACTACTCATCTTTCATCTCCCTCATAAGTCATTGCACTATTAATTCCTCACTGCTCTCCTTCCTACTGTCCCCCTCTTCTGACACGCCTCCCAGCCAACATCCTTTCCCTACTATTCCTCTCCTTATCCTCCTACTTGACCTTTAAAATAGAGCATCACTGGGGTGCCTGGGTGGCTCAGTGGGTTAAAGCCTCTGCTTTCGGCTCAGGTCATGATCCCAGCATCCTGGGATTGAGTCGCGCATGGGGCTCTCTGCTCGGCAGGGAGCCTGCTTCCCCCCTCTCTCTCTCTGCCTGCCTCTCTGCCTACTTGTGACCTCTCTCTGTCAAATAAATAAATAAAATCTTAAAAAAAAATAGAGCATCACTTGAAGTACCTCATACAGTTGCTTGTTCAAATTCCCATTGTCCCTTCTCTCAGTGATCTTTTCTTTGTTTTACTATCACATGTCCCTTCTAGTTCTTCACTATTTCTGATTCATCAGTATATCCATTTATGCCCAAATTTAGTTCTCTCAGCCAGGTCTTCTAGAACACAGCAACAACATTGTATGCACCAACCAGGAACAAATTCTGTACTTATTCTAAATGCCTACAACAGTATAGGTTTTCTGTTTGTCTTTCTTCCTTTTATTTTTTAAAAGATTTTACTTATTTATTTGAAAGAGAGAGTGAAAGAAAGTATGAGCAAGGGGAGAGGAAGATAGAGAGGGAGAGACAGACATCCCCCCTGAGCAGGGACCCTGCTGGGGGTCTCAATCCCAGGATCCTGAGATCATGACACAAGCCAAAGGCAGCCACTTAACCAACTGAGCCACACAGGCACTCCATGTCTTTCTTCCTTTTAGATATTTCTTTAATTCTATGAACAGTAGTTTAAATTTTACATGCTATATAAAAAAATATCGATTTTCAACTAACCTAGTATCCCAATCTAACCTCACATACTTCTCAAGAAGTATCTAAGGATATTCTGTAATCCATATTCAGAAGCAGTCAGATACAGAAGGTGGAATTTTCTGTGGGGCAGACATAGACTTGTTTTCCATACAAAGAGCTCTTTTATCCTCCCCTTTTAAGACTGTTTTATTAGAACCCACTTCTTTATATGCTGTTTCTGAAAATAGTCTGAAATCTCTTTCCACTTGACAGGAGGGATTCTTCTAGGGTGGGGATCTCAGAGGCAAGAAGGTATGGAAATGCAGCAGAAACCTCTACATTAGTAGCCTTCACAGTTTACTTATAGTTATGGCAAATTCATGAGGTTAAGATATTCCTTAAGAGTGTGGGTCAAAGCTCTGACTACTTCTAAGGTAGTGATTTTCATTGGAAAGAACCCAAAGCACATATCCCTGGTGACTATTTGAAGTGGCACCAGTCATGGTAGGCAGCTGAGCAAAGATATGAGGACTCAGGATACCAGTTAAATCTTTTCCCAGAATCACATCTGATGGAAATAAGTAAATGCAGAAGACATCAGGGCATGGGAGACAGGCTCGCTCAGAAAAATCACACTGCAGGGGCAACTGGGTGGCTTAGTCGGGTAAGCACTGGACTCTTGATTGTGGCTCAGGTCTTGATCTCAGGATCATTAGATCAAGCCCCACATTGGGTTCCATGCTAAATGTGGAGCCTGCTTGAGATTCTCTTCCTCTGCCCCTCCCTGCCCTACCACTGCTATTCGCTCATTCTTGCTCTGCTCTCTAGGAAGGAAGGGAGGAAGGAAGAGAGAGAGAGAGAGGAAAATAAAGACAGAGAGAGAGAGAAAGAAAGAAAGAAAGAAAAGATCAAATTGGAAAAAAAAAATCTCTGGTATTGAGAGATGTCTTCCACTACTGGTTCTAGAAGTCATCTCAGGGGGGATAGGATTCATTGTAAGAACTAAGTCAGGTCAGGTTAACTCCTAAAATACAAATTATAACAGCAATTATGTATCTGACCCCACTTGAAACAGTAAGTTCTTGTTTTATACACTGTCAGGAATTCATTTCTAGACTGGAGTAGGCCCAGGTCAGTTACAGAAGTACACTTTGGGCCTGACAATGTGGAGAATAGTAAGAGGAAATGAATTCACTATTCTATTTTTGTTTTCCCTCTTTCTCCTATATTCAGTAAGGACTGGAGTCTAGCATTGTTGGGAATGCAAAACTGAATTTTACTTCTAGAGTCTATTATCTGTGAAGAGTTACTTTCTTGCCAAAAAGTAGGAGTATAGGGGCACCTGGGTGGTTCAGTGGGTTAAAACCTCTGCCTTCAGGGTGCCTGGGTGGCTCAGTGGTTTAAAGCCTCTGTCTTCAGCTCAGGTCATGATCCCAGGATCCTGAGATCGAGCCCTGCATTGGGCTCTCTGCTCCATGGGGAGCCTGCTTCCTCCTCTCTCTCTGCCTGCCTCTGTGCCTACTTGTGATCTCTGTCTGTCGAATGGATAAATAAAATCTTTAAAAAAAATAAATAAATAAAAGACCTCTGCCTTCGGCTCAGGTCATGATCCCAGGGTCCTGGGATTGAGCCCTGAATCGGGTTCTCTGCTCAGCGGGGAGCCTGCTTCCCCCCTATCTCTCTGCCTGCCTCTCTGCCTAGTTGTGATCTCTATCTGTTAAATAAATAAATAAAATCTTAAAAAAAAATGTAGGAGTATCTTAATTTGGATTCCCCCAGAAAGAGAATCTGAGACAAGGAATTGAGTATAAGTTATTTATTTCAGAGATGATCTAAGAAACACCTGGAGGGAAGTGGGAAATAAAACAGGAAAGGGAGGGTATCAAGCCAGCTAACACTGTGGGCCACTAAAGCCTCATGCTGCTGGGAAACTCCAGGAATCAATGTAGAACATGCATCCCACCTAAGTCACTGATTAAGGGCTTATTATGGGGCATTAATTCTATGGCACTTCTAGCCTAACTTGGGTAAAAACAGTTGGTTCCAGCTACCTTCCTGGCCAGCATATCCTGGCAGTTGGAAGAAAAACAGAGAATTTTTGTGGTATACAAACATAAGGTCCAAAGAGATGTGGTTGCGGTACCAATAGCATATTTTACAAGGTATAAATCCTGAACTCATTTGACTGTGAGCTCTGGGAAGAAGTAGCAAAATTCCAGGGTCCAAAAAAGGATAGAAGTCATTCTTGGTTTTTTCTTTTTTCTTTTTTTGGAAATTCAAAATATATGATCCAAACATGAAATGGAAAAAGGAATCTTATAAATTACCTGGAGGAAAAGGTCTTACCATCTCAAACTTAGAGATTTTATTAAAAGAGAGGAATGTTTTCCCCACAGCGAATATCATTCTCAATGGGGAAAAGCTGACACCCTTCTTTTGAGATCAGGAACACAACAAGGATGCCCACTTTCACCACTCTTATTCAACATAGTACTAGAAGTACTAGCAACAGCAATCAGACAACAAA
This sequence comes from Mustela nigripes, assembly GCF_022355385.1. Classification (NCBI taxonomy): domain Eukaryota; kingdom Metazoa; phylum Chordata; class Mammalia; order Carnivora; family Mustelidae; genus Mustela; species Mustela nigripes. The sequence goes on along the minus strand of NC_081569.1, from coordinate 64,116,350 downwards.
AAGAAATAAAAGGTATTCAAATTGGCAATGAAGAAGTCAAATTCTCTCTCTTCACAGATGACCTGATACTTTATATGGAAAACGCAAATGACTCCATCCCCGAACTACTAGAACTCATACAGCAATTCAGTAATGTGGCAGGATACAAAATCAATGTACAGAAATCAGTTGCTTTCTTATACACGAACAATGAAAATACAGAAAGGGAAATTAGAGAATTGATTCCATATACTATAGCACCAAGAACCATAAGATACCTGGGAATAAACCCAACCAAAAAGGTAAAGGATCTATACTCGAGGAACTACAGAACACTCATGAAAAAAATTGAAGGGGCCACAAAAAGATGGAAGAGCATTCCATGCTCATGGATTGGAAGAATAAACATTGTTAAAATGTCTATACTGCCTAGAGTAATCCATACTTTCAATGCCGTCCTGATCAAAATACCCTGGCATTTTTCAAAGAGCTGGAACAAACAGTCCTAAAATTTGTATGGAACCAGAAGAGACCCCGAATTGCCAAGGAAATGTTGAAAAAGAAAAACAAAACTGGGGGCATCACATTGCCTGATTTCAAGCTTTACTACAAAGCTGTGATCACCAAGACAGCATGGTACTGGCACAAAAACAGAAACATAGACCAGTGGAACAGAGTAGAGACCCCAGATATGGACCCACAACTCTATGAACAAATAATCTTTGACAGAACAGTAAAAAAATATACAGTGGAAAAAAGAGTCTTCAATAAATGGTGCTGGGAAAATTGGACAGCTATGTACAGAAGAATGAAACTCGACCATTCTTTTATACCGTACACAAAGATAAACTCAAAATTGATAAAAGACCTCAATGTGAGGCAGGAATCTATCAAAATCCTAGAGGAGAAAATAGGCAGTAACCTCTTCAACCCTGGCCACAGCAACTTCTTTCAAGACATGTCCCCAAATGCAAAGGAAACAAAAGCAAAAATGAACTTTGGGAACTTCATCAAGATAAAAAGTTTCTGCACAGCAAAGGAAACAGTCAACAAAACAAAGACAAAGCCCATGGAATGGGAGAAGATATTCGCAAATGACACTACATTTAAAGGGCTGATATCCAAGATCTATAAAGAACTCCTCAAACTCAACACACACAAACAAATAATCACATCAAAAAATGGGCAGAAGACATGAACAGACACTTCTCCAAAGAAGACATACAAATGGCTAACAGACACATGTTCATCATCATTAGCCATCAGGGAGATTCAAATCAAAACCACATTGAGATACCACCTTACACCAGTTAGAATGGCCAAAATCAACAAGACAGTAAACAACAAGTGTTGGGAGGGGATGTGGAGAAAGGGGAACCCTCTTATACTGTTGGTAGGAATGCAAGTTGGTGCAGCCAATTTGGAAAACAGTGTAGAGATTTCTCAAAAAATTAAAAATAGAGCTACCCTATACACTGCAATTGCACTACTGGGCATTTACCCCAAAGATAAAGATGTAGTGAAAAGAAGGGTCATCTGTACCCCCAATGTTCATAGCAGCCATGGCCATGGTCGCCAAACTCTGGAAAGAGCCAAGATGCCCTTCAACCCACAAATGGATAAGGAAGATGTGGTCCATACACACTATGGAGTATTATGCCTCCATCAGAAAGGATGAATACCCAACTTTTGTAGCAACATAGATAGGACTGGAAGAGATTATGCTGAATGAAATAAGTGAAGCAGAGAGAGTCAATTATCATATGGTTTCACTTATTTGTGGAGCATAAGGAATAACATGGAGGACATGAGATGGAGAGGAGAAGTAAGTTGGGGGAAATTGGAGGGGAGACGAACCATGAGAGACTGTGGACTCTGAGAAACAAACTGAGGGTCTTGGAGAGGAGAGGAGTGGGGGTTGGTGAGTCTGGTGTTGGGTATTATGGAGGGCACGTATTGCATGGAGCACTGAGTGTGGTGCATAAACAATGAATTTTGGAATACCGAAAAATTAAATTAAATTAAATTTTTTTTAAAAAAAAAGAAAGGAATGTTTCAGAATGGTACATATCTTCCTCTCCCCTTTCTATTCCCCACTAAACAAAACAATTACAGTATAAGAGTCCTTTGTCAGAAGATTACTACATTTGAGGTTTAAACTCAAGGTAGGCTAGAAAATAGATACCAATTAGACTTGCCCTATGGAGAAACTAAAGGTCTCTCTCTCTCTTGCTAAGCTTTCCTTTCTTTATATGATTTCCAAAACACGCTGCATCTTTGTGGTGGTCTCTTACTGATAACAGCAAATTATGGTTAGATTCTAAGTTATGTGTTTGGTACTGGAAACACTGGATTGAGAAATACGTGTGCATAAGATGATTTGTACTTAGAATTTAAATATTTAGTTCAGTAGATCTGTGTCTAGACAGTTCCCTGAAACTTTGGAAATATGGGAGATTTGAGACTGGGGTAATTTCTAGAGGTGCCAAAGGAACGGTGCCATTTCTTATGGGAAGTACTCCAGATTGCAGCGGGGGAAGAGATCCAGGCACCAGGAAGACACCACAGAGTGAAAACTGAGCCAAAGAAGAACACAATGAGAGGGAAAGTATATATGTATATGTATGTATACATACTCATATATAATACATATGTGTATATATTATGGTATATACTGTAATAGATACTTATATAAATACATATGCTATTAGAGCTCTAATCCTTCTAAGAACAAGCAGTTGACTTTTAAAAGCAAGATAATTTTTAGAATTAAATCAAGTAAGGTTGTCAAGTAGAGTAATAAGAATTGGAGTTATCACCCCAACTTAAATAATTAAAAAGTTGGACAAAATGTATGAAACCACATTTTTCAGATATTGAATGACAAAAGAACAGTACAGAAATCCCTGACAGAAGGGAAACAAGATGAGCCCTACAACCATACTTTTTTACTATTTAGAAGCAATTCTCAGGCCTTCATGCAGAAGGAAAACCCAAACAGCACAACACTTCTTGAATTGAGAAGATAGGGACTGGAATACAGAAGGCCAAGGCAGCTATCATTTGTAGGGCAGAAAACAAAAAAAGGAGAGCATTAGATTTCTACAGAGGGGTCCCCTAGACCCCTATGTACAGAAGTGCTGTGTTACAGGGAAATAATCAAAAGAAAAAAGTAGGAAGAACAATTCCTGAAGCCCACTCAAAAAAGGACTAGTTTTTGATCCTACCAACTAGATAAAAATATCACAAGACCAGGTGTGTCACTTAGGAGATGTAAGCACGATAATGGAATTAAATCGATGCTAGAAGTACAGGATCATCTGAATCCTCCCTAGCAATTCTTGAAAGCAACATTCAAAGATTCAACTGAGGCCAACTAATTTAACTGCACATTGGAATAAAATCCAGCGCTATTTAATAAAAGTAACAAAATTCAGCAGCCAACAATACACACAATATGAAATCACAATGTCAGGTATGCAATAAAAAATTATAAATTATATAAAGCACCAGAAAATTTTGACCTATTACCAGCAAAAGCAAAAAGTAAAAAAATAAATAAATAGATAGATCAAGAAATGGAGCCAGCACACCAAGGTATAGAAAAGGCTATACAGGGTGCCTAGGTGGCTCAGTGGGTTAAGCCTCTGCCTTCAGCTCAGGTCATGATCTCGAGGTCCTGGGATCAAGCCCCACATCGGGCTCTCTGCTCAGCAGGGAGCCTGCATCCCCCTCTCTCTCTGCTTGCCTCTCTGCCTATTTGTGATCTCTGTCTGTCAAATAAATAAATAAAATCTTAAAAAAAAAAAAAGAAAGAAAAGGCAAAGAAATAAATAAAGTCAAATAAATAATAAAATCTTAAAAAAAGAAAAGGCTATATAATAAACATATTATATATGATCAAAAGCTAGAGAAAAATATGAGCATTATGGAGAAAGAAGTGAAAGATCATTTTAAAAGACACAAATAGTTTTAAAAGTAACAATATAAAAATATGTATAATAGGTTCACTTGAATGGCCCAGTCAAGCATTCAACTTTTGATTCCTGCTCAGGTCATGATCTCAGGGTTATAAGATCAAGCCCCACATCAGACTCTGTGCTGAATGTGGAAGCTGCTTAAGATTCTCTCTTTCCCTCTTCCTCTGTCCCTTCCCTTTCACTTGCTCCCCCCTTTCTTCTCTAAATATGTGTGTGTGTCTGTGTGTGCGTAATAAAAATACTAATCAAAGGCAAGAGGGTATAGCTATACCAGGGCAAAGCAGATCTGAGACTGAGAAATACTGCCATGAAGAAAGACATATTTTATAATGGCAAAGGCATTAGATTAATCAAAAGCACATAAATTATTTTGCGGGGGCTACCATAACAAAGTAACACAGGGACACCTGGGTGCTCAGTTGTTTAAGTGTCTGCTTTGAGCTCAGGTCATGATCCCAGGGTCCTGGGACTGAGTCCCATATGGAGCTCACCACTGAGCAGGGAGCCTGCTTCTCCCACTGCCTGCCACTCCCCTTGCTTGTGCTTACACCCACACACACACACAGTCTCTCTCTCTCTCTCTCTCTCTCTGGCAAATAAATAAATAAAATATTAAAAGAAACAAAACAAAACAGTATCACAGACTGGATGGCTTCGGCAATGAAAATTTATTTTCTTATAATTTTGGAGGTTAGAAGTCTAAGATCTAAATGTCAGCAGGGTTGGTTCCTTTTTTTTTTTTTTTTTTTAAGATTTTATTTATTTATTTGACAGACACAGATCACAAGCAGGCAGAGAGGCAGGCAGAGGGAGAGGGAAAAGCAGGCTCCCTACCAAGTAGGGAGCCCGGTGTGGGGCTCGATCCCAGGACCCTGGGATCATGACCTGAGCTGAAGGCAGAGGATTTAACCTGAGCCACACAGGTGCCCCAGGGTTGGTTCTTTCTGAGACCTTTCTCTTTGGCTTGTAGATGGCTATCTTCTCCCTGTGTCTGCACATAGTACTCTTTCTGAGTGTGCTTATATGCTAATCTTCCCTTTTTATAAGGAAACATATCATATTAGATTAGGGCCCACCTAATGAAATCATTTTAATTTAGTTACCTCTTTAAAAACCCTATCTGCAAATAGAGTCACATTCTGAGGTACTGAAGGGTAGGAGGACTTCAACATACGAGTTTGGGAGGGACACAAATCAGTTCACTATAGTACACAACAACCCTAAATGTATATGTACCCAATAACAGAGCTTCAAAAGACATGAAGTGGAAACTTATAGAACTGAAAGAAGAATAGACAAATCTACAATTACAGTTAGCTAATTCAACATTCCATTCTGAGTAATTAACAGAACAAGCAGAGAGAAATGTCAATGAGGATTAAAAAATGTTTAAACATCATTATCAACTAAACCAAACGGACATGTATTTCATAGCTCATCAACTGCAAAATACGCATCTTTTTCAACCGCACATGGGATGTGCACCAAAATAGACCATGTCCTAGACCATGAAACAAGTTTCAACAACTTTAAAAGAAGTTAAATGATATAAAGCATGTTTTATGACCAAAAAAAAAAGAATTAAACTAAAAATAATAGCAGAAAGATACCTAAAAAGTCTCTAATATTTTCAAATTAACTGACACACTTTTAAATAACTGTATGAGTTGAGAAGAAATCACGAGGGACATTTGAAAATATTTTGAACTGAATGAACATGAAAACACAGCATCTCAGAATTTGTGGGACAGAGCTTACAAGAAAATTTATAGCAATAAGTGTACTTAGAAAAGAAGCAAAATCTCAAAATAAGCTGTGTATATCTCCACCTGAATAAACTAGAAAAAGAAGTGTAAATTTAACCCAAATAATAAGAAAAAAGTAAATAATAAGAGCAGAAAATAGGAAAACAATGGAGATATTCAATGAATTTTAAAAAGTTTAAAAATTGATGAACCTCTAGCTAGTCATACTAATTAAGAAAACAGGAGAGATGACAGAAATTGCCAGTTAGCAATTAAAGCAGGTCATCACTAGAGATCCTATAGGTTTAAAAGGTAATAAGGGAATATTTATACATTTATGCCAATACACTTGGCAAATAAAACAGACATTTGTGACTTAAGAGTCATAAAATGCCAAGGCTCACTCAACAAAAAATAAATAACCTAAGTAGTCCTATATCTTTTAAATGAATTGAATTCTTAGACAAAAACTATCTCAAAAGTAAAACTTTAGTCTGATAGCTTCAGTGGTGAATTCTACCAAATATTTAAATAAGATATAATATTGGGGCACCTGGGCAGCTCAGTGGGTTAAACCTCTGCCTATAGCTCAGGTCATGATCTCGGGGTCCTAGGATCAAGCCCCTCTGTTCAGCGGGGAGCCTGCTTCCCCCTCTTGCTGCTTGCCTCTCTGCCTACTTCTGATCTCTGTCTGTCAAATAAATAGATAAAATCTTTTGAAAAATAAAAAAATAAAGAAGAAATAATATTAATCCTCCACAGACTTCTCCAGGAAATAGAGGAGAAATACTTCCCAAAATTTTTTAACCCAGTGAGCTACCCAGGCACCCCAGCTTCCCAAAATTTTTAAATGAGACCAGCACTTCCCTGACAGAAAACTAGATAAAGGCATCATAAGAAATAAAAAACAAAGAAATAATAATGAAAATTATAAGCACAGATGCAAATATTAACAAAATATTGGCAAATTAAATCCAGTAATATATAAAAAAGAGAATAATACATCATTACCAAGTAAAGTTAATCCTAGAAATGCAAGATTGGTTCAAAAAATCAATATAATTTGCTATATTAACAGACAAAAAAAAGCCGATGATCATCTTAATAGTTGCAGAAAAGGCACTGGAAAAAAATTCAGCATCTACTTACGATAAGAAGCTCTCAGAAAACTAGGAGTAGGAAGAAATTTCCTGATAAAGAACATATATAATAAGCACATAACTAATATCCTACTCATAGTGAAAGACTGAATGCTTCCTCCTAAGATCAGGAGAGAGGCAGAGAGGTATGCTGTCACCAATTCTATTCAACATGGTAATAGATATCCTGGCCAGGGCATTAAGGCAAAAAGAAGGGGAAAAGGTTTGGGGGGGAAAAAAAAGGCATACAGATTGGGGAAGAAGTAAAATGCTCTTCCTTTGCTGGTGACATGATCTATGGAGAATATCCTAAGGAATCTACAAAAAAAGCCATTAAAACTACTGTGAGTGTGATGAGGTTGTGGATACCAGGTCAATATGCAAAATCATATTTCTATACAGTAAAAATCAACAACTAGAAATTGAAATACCATCAAAAAGTGTGAAATAGGGATAAATCTGACAAAAGACATTGAACCTGTACATCAAAACTATAAAATATTCCTTAGACAAAGAAAATTTAAAATTGGAATGAAACATCTAATCTTCATGAATTGGAAGACTCAATAATGTTGAGATATTGATTCTCCCCCAAAATGACCTATATATTCAACACAATCACAGTAAAATCCCAGCATGCATTTTTATATTTTTAAAAGGATGCCTCTAAAGTTTATACGGAAATACAAAAGACCTAGAATGGCCATAATCACTTTGAAAATGAAAAAATAAAGTTAGAATTTTTCTGATTTCAAGATACATTATAAAGCTAGAGCAAAAAGAGACTAGAGTATTTCTATAAAGAAATACATCCCATTACACAGAGCAGGAGCTTGGGAAGATGGCAGAGTAGGAAGACCGTGAGCTCACCCCAGCCCACGTTTTCAACTACATATCATCCACATCCAAGTCAACAAACCAGAGAGCATAATCCAAACACTGGCAGAAAAAACTGTGCAACTAAATATAGAGAAGAAGCTTCATCTGAAAGGTTAGGAAGGTCAGAAAGGCAGACACAGGCTGCCTACAGGAGGGAGGGAACTGTACATAGGACAGAGAAAGGGATCCTCACACCAGGGAGCTCATAGGGAAAGAACTAATCCCCATAACATTTGGCTTTAAAAACACTCAGAGAGGGGGATGCCTGGGTGGCTCAGTCAGTTGAGTCTGCCTCCTTTTCAAGTCATGATCCCAGGGGGATCTGGGGATCTAGTCACACATGGGCTCCTTGCTCAGTGGGGAGCCTGCTTCTCCCTCTGCCTGCTGCTCCCCCTGCTAGTGCATGCACATGCTCTCGCTGACAAATAAATAAAATCTTTTTAAAAAAAATAAAAAAAAAAAACATTCAGAGGGGCTAATTTTCATGAGTTTTTAAAACAAGGGGGACTTGGAGCCTGGAACTTTTAAAGTCAACTGACTCAGCACTGGGTGAGCTGGGAAAGCAAGTCACAGCTGGGTCACAGCCCTTAAAGAGACAGTAGCCTGTGCAGAGAGGCAACATAAAAACAGCAGTTTATACAACATAGGGGACAAACAGGAGGCAGATCTGTTCATGCTGATTTCTGAGTGTATCGGGGGATTTCTCTAAAAATGTGGGAGCTGGCAGGTGCCCTTTTCCTCACCCATCCCTCAGCATAAATACAGGGCCACCTGTGTGAGATGGGGAGCACAGACACTTGCAGCCTCAGCTCAGGGCTCAGGGTAATTTTTGTTAAGGCTGCTTGGGTGCCGCCCCCACCCCCAACCGCTGCTGAGAGTATAGCTGTCACTGTGGACCACACTCAGCCACAACACAGCATCCAGCCACCACACTCAGAGACTGGCTGTCTAGCTGCTACCACAAGCTACCCTCATCTGCCACACCACACCACACAGCCACATGCCCCCAGCCACCACCATGTATGTGCCAGGCCACCAGTGCTGCTGACCACACTCAGCCTTGTGCTATTTGCACACAGCCCCCAACTGCCACAGCACTTCAGAAGATCAACCTAGGCCCAGAGCAAATTTTGTTAACACTTCTGCTCACTCCCAGATTCCCCAGCAGGCATGCCCCCTCAGAACTGGCCTGCCTGGATCCTGCTAATACCACAGGGAGCAAGCACAGCCCATAGCAGGCAGAGTCAGTATAGATGACTGCACAGAAAGGAAAGGTGACACAGACAAAACAGCAGGATGTAAGCAACACACATAGGATACTCCTGTATAGTGCCATGTTCTGGTGAACAAGGGAGTCTATACTACAGGGCACCCCAGAACCTCTTCTTCATAAAGTCACTGCTTTCAAAAGTAAAAGACACACTGACTTTCTTAACACAGAGAAGGAGACCCAAAGAAGCAGACAGAATGAGGAGACAGAGAAATTTATCCCAAATGAAAGCACAGAACAAGTCCACAGCCAGAGATCTAAGCAAAACAGATATAAGTAAAACACCCCATGGAGCATTTAAAACAATGATCATAAGGATACTCATTGGACTTGAGAAAAGGATGGAAGATATGAGTGAGGCCTTAACACAGAGATAAGAAATAACACAGCAGAAATAAAGGGCTCAATAAATGAAATGAGAAACATGCTTGATAAAATAAACAGCAGGATGTAAGAAGCAGAGGAATGAATTATGACCTAGGAGAGAGTAATGGAAAGTAGTCAAGCTGAACAAAAGAGAGAAATAAGAATAAAACAAAATGAGAATAGACTTAGGGATCTCAGAGATTCCATCAAATGTAATAACATTCATATTATAAGAGTCCCAGAAGAAGAAGAGAGAGAAATGGAGGCAGAAAACTTATCTGAAGAAAAGATAGTTGAAAACTTCCTAATTTGGAGAAGGAAACAGATATCCAGATCTAGCAGGCACTAAGAACCCCCATCAAAATCAACAAAGCAGACCCACACCAAGACATATTGTAATTAAGTTAGCAAAATATAGTGGTAAAGAAAAAAAAAAATTTTAAGCAGCAAGACAAAAGAAGTCAGTCACTCACAAGGAGGATGTTTTTCAACAGACACTTTGCAAGTCAAAAGGGAGTCCCTGATCTATTCAAAATGCTGAATGGGAAAAATCTGCAGCTGAGAATGCTCTATCCAGCAAAGCTACTTATTCAGAATAGAAAGAGAGATAAAGAAAGTTCCAGATAGGGGCACTTGGGAGGCTCCATAGGTTGGTTTCTGCTTTTGGCTGGGGTCAAGATCCCGGGGTCCTGGGATTGAGCCCCACCTCAAGTTCCTCACTCAATAGGAGCCTGCTTCTCCATCCCCTCCCCTCCCGCTCCTGCTCTCTCTTGTTCTCTCTGTAGCTCTCTCTCAAATAAATAAATAAAATCTTAAAAAAGAAGAAGAAGAAAAAAAAAGGGATTCCCAGACAAAAAATAAAGGAGCTCATGACCACTAAACAGCCCTGCAAGAAATATTAAAGGGGACTCTGACTGGAAAGGAAAGACCAAAAAAATAGTATGAAGGTAGGAAACACAAAAGCAGTAAAAATGAATGTTTCTGTAAAAAACCAGTCAAGGAACTCACAAAGGAAAAAGCATATAAAAATGTAATGGCATATACCGAAAACGTGGGGAGGAGAGAAAAAGAACAGTTCACACTTAAATGACTATCAACTTAATATAGACTGCTCTGTGCAGAAGATGTTATATACAAACCTAACAGTAACCAGATATCAAAATCCACTAATTAATATGTGAAAGAGCCCTCCCCTAGAAGATAGATAGGATAACTAACCGCTTGTTTCCTTTTCTGTGAACCGCTGGCTTTTAGGCGTAAATTAGGTTATTAATTGCTCTTTTGCCCTTCTGTAACTGCTTGGCTTATAGAAATAATAGAAGACGCCATGATGGCATTCCTACCTTCCCCCTTCTTGTTCCCCCTCCCTGCCTCTCTCCTCCCACGCGCGGGCCCTCAGAACCAATCAGCTTGTTCCCCCTTCCGCCTCTCTCTTCGCGCGCGCGAGCGGGTCCCCAAAGCCAATCAGCAAACTCCACTAAGGCCTTTTTCAAAAGTTCTGTCAACCAATCAGTTGCGCCCCACCCAAAACTTGTTTGTACCTGTCTATAAAAACCCAGCACCACCCCAGCCGGGTGTGCTCAGCTAGCAGGAGCTGCTGACCACCCGCAGGCGCGCGCTGACCATCCTCAGGCGCCTGCGTAACAATAAAGAACCTCTTGCTGATTGCATCCAGTGGCAGTGTTGGATTCTTGGGTAAGGGGATCCGCGGGTCTTTCAATATGCAAGGAATATTGAGAAACAAGACAGAGGGAAAAATGAAATAAGACAAAACCAGAGAGGGCGACAAACCATCAGAGACACTAATCTCAGGAAACAAACTGAGAGCTACTGGAAGAGAAGGGGTAGCAAGGATGGGAGTGGCTGGGTGATGGACCCTGGGGAGGGTATGTGCTATGGTGAGTGCTGTGAATTGTGTAAGATGAATCACAGACCTGTACCCCTGAAACAAATAATATATCATATGTTAATTAGACTTATTCTATTTGAATCAAGAGTCAAAGGATTTAACCACTTAAAGAAAAAAAAAAAACGCAAAGAGTAAAAAGAAAGAAGGCCAAATATATTGCTAAGGAAAATTAGCAAATCATGAAAGACAGAAAAACAAGAAAGGATCAGAGAAAATGTTCAGGAACCACCATAACATAAATAATAAAATGGCAATAAATACATATCTATCAATAACTACTTTAAATGTAAATGGAATATAAATGTTCCAAACAAAAGACATATAGTGACAGAATGGATTAGGAAACAAGATCCATCTATATGCTGCCTACAAGAGACTCATTTTAGACCTAGGGACACATAAAAATTGAAAGTGAGGGGATGGAGAAACATCTATCATGGAAATGGATGTCAAAAGAAAGCCAGAGTAGCAATTCTCATACCAGATAAAATAAACCTTAAAACAAAATCTGTAACAAGAGACAAAAAAGGATACAGTATAATAACAAAGGTGATAATCCAACAAGAAGATGTAAAAATTATAAATATTGGTGTGCCCAACATAGGGGCACCCAAATTCATAAAGCCATTAATAAACATAAAGGAACTAATTGATAATAATATAATAATAGTAGGGATTTAACACTCCACTTACACCAATGGAAACATCAGCTAAATAGAAAATTAACAAGGAAACAATGGCTTTGAGTGACACACTGAAACAGATGGATTTAACAGGTATATTCAAAACATTCCATCCTAAAACAGTAGAATACACACTCTTTTCAAGTATACATGGGACAGTCTCCAGAACAGATCCCATGGCCACAAAACAAGCATCAACAAATTCAAGGAGGTCAAAGTCATGCCATGCACCTTTTCTGACCTCAATGCTATGAAACTAGATGTCAACTAGAAGGAAAAAAATCTGGAAAGACTATAAATTCATGGAGGATAAATAACTTGCTACTAGACAATGAATTGGTTAACCATGAAGTAGAGAATAAATTTTAAAAGTACCTAGAAACAAATAAAAATGAAAATACATGCAGCAAAAGCCATATAAGAGGAATGTTTATAGCGATACAGGCCTAACTCAAAAAACAAACAAACAAAAAAATCTCAAATAAATAACATAACCTTACACCTCAAGTAGCTAGCAAAAGAACAACAAACACAATCTAAAACCAGCAGAAGGAAGGAAATAATAAAGATTAGAGCAGAAATAAATGATATAGGATTTAAAAATACCACAAAACAGATCAATGAAACAGGAGATGATTCTTTGGAAAAAATCAATAAAACTGATAAGCCCCCAGCCTGCTTCTCAAGAAAAAAAGAGAAAGGACTCATATAAATAAAATCACAAATCAGAGAGGAGAAATTACAATTACCACAGAAATACAAACAATTATAAGAGAATATTTTGAAAAACTATATGCCAACAAGTTGGACAAACTACAAGAAATAGATAAATTCCTAGAAACACATAAACTACCAAACTGAAACAGGAAGAAATAAAAAATTTGCACAGATCCATAACCAGCAAAGAAATTGAATCCGCAATTAAATAACTCCAAAAAACAAAAGTCCAGCACATGGCCTCACATGAGAATTCTACCAAACCTTTAAAGAGTTAATACCTAATCTTCTCAAACTATTCCAAAACATAGAAGAGGAAGGAAAATTTCCAAATTCATTCTATCAGGTCAGCATTATGCTGATACCAAAACCGGATCAAGACAGCACTAAAAAGAGAACTACAGGCTAATATCCCTGATGAACATAGATGCAAAAATTCTCAATAAATACATTCCATTTTATTTAAATTTTTAAATAAAAAATTCAGTTTGAATTAGCAAACTGAATTCACCAATACATTAAAAAAAGAACATTCACCACAATCAAGTGAGATTTATTCTTGTTTTGTAAGGGTGGTTCAATATTCACAAATCAATGTGATATACCATATCAATATGAGAAAGGGTAAGAACCACATGATCCTTTCAACAGAAGCAGAAAAAGCATTCGACAAAGTACAATAATGATTCATGATTTAAAAAAAAAATTCAACAAAGTAGGTATAGAGGGAAAATATCTCAACATAATAAAGGCCATCTATGAAAAACCCACAGCTAGTATCATCCTTAATGGGAAGAACTGAGAACTTCTCCACTAAGGTCAGGAAAAAGACAAGGAAGTCCACTCCCATCACTTCTATTCAACATAGTATTGGAAGTCCTAATCAAGCAAGAAGATGATAAAAAGAAATAAAGCACATCCAAATTAGGAAGGAAGAAGTAAAAGTTTCCCTGTTTGTGGAAAACATATTATATATATAAAACCCTAATGACTCCACCAAAAAGCTGCTAGAACTGATAAATTCAGTAAAGTCACAAGACACAAAGTCAATGTACAGAAATCTGTTGCATTTCTATACACCAATAATGAAGCAGCAGACAGAGAAATAAGAAAACAATCCTATTTACAACTGCACCAAAAATAAAAAGGTACAGGAATAAACCTAACCAAACAGGTGAAAGACCTCTAAAACACTAATAAAAGAAACTGAAGAGGACACAAAAAAATGGAAAAGCATTCCATGCTCATGTATTAGAAGAATAAATATGCTTAAAACATCCATCCTACCCATTTTAACTTACACATTTAATGCAATTCCTACCAAAAACCAACAGCATGTTTCATAAAACTAGAACAAACAATGCTAAAATTTGTATGGAACTAGAAAAGACCCTGGATAGCCAAAGCAATCTTGAAAAAGAAAAGCAAGGGGTGGGGATCACAATTCCGACTCCAAGCTATATTATAAAGCTACAGTTATCAAAACAGTAAGGTACTGGCACAAAAACAGACACAAAGATCAATGAAACAGAATAGAAAACACAGAAATAAACCTACAACTATATGGTCAATTAATCTTCAACAAAGCAGGAAAGAATAACCAATGGGGGAAAGGACAGTCTCTTTAACAAATGGTGTTGGGAAAACTGGACAGCTTCATGCAAAAAATGAAAATGGACCACTTTATTGCTCTATACACAAAAATAAACTCAAATGGATTAAAGACCTAAACATGAGACCTGAAACCATAAAAACCCTAGAAGAGAACACAAGGTTTGACATCAGCTTCGGCAACTTTTTTCTAGATGTGTCCTGAGGCAAAGGGAAAAAACAAAAACAGATGTTGGGGCTACATCAAAATAAAAAGCTTCTGCACAGCAAAGGAAACAACCAACAGAATTAAAAAATAAGCTATGGAATGGGAGAAGATATTTGCAAGTGACATATCTGATAAAGGGTTAGTGTCCAAAATATATAAAAGAACTTAAAAATTCAACATCCAATAAACAAATAATCCAATTTAAAAATGGGCAAAAGACACAGATATTTCTGCAAAGAAGGCATACAGATGGCCAACAGATACATGAAAAGTTCATTATCATTACCATCAAGGAAATGCAAAACTACGATGAGACATCACTTCATACCTTCTAGAATGGTTAAAATCAACACAAGAAACAACAGGTGTCCGCAAGGATGTGGAGAAAAAGGAAAATTGCTATGATCTAGCAACTGCACTACTGGGTATTTACCCAAAGAATATAAGAGCACTAACTCAGAGACACATGCCCCCCAGGTTTATTGCAGCATTATTTACAGTATCCAAGATATAGAAGCAGCCCAAGTGTCAATCAATTGATGAATGGATAAAGATGCTGTGTGTGTGTGTGTGTGTGTATTTTTTTTTTCAGCCACACAAAACGATGAGATCTTGCCATTTACGATGACATGAATGGAGCTAAAGAGTATAATGCTAAGTGAAATAAGTCAGTCAGAGAACAACAAATAACACAAAATTTCACTCATATGGAATTTAAGAAACAAAAGGAACAAAAGAAAAAGAGTGAGAGAGGAGCAAACCAAGAGACAGACTCTTAATTATTGGGAACAAACTGATGGCTACCAGAGGGAAGGTGGGTGGACGATGAGTGAAATAGGTGATGGGGATTAAGGAGTGCACTTGTGATGAGTAAGGGGTAATATATGGAACTGCTGAATTACTATGTTGTACACCAGAAACTAATATAACATTGTATGTTAAATAAAACAATTTTTAAAAACCTATATATTAACTATTAACCAATGAATTAAAAATAAAAATTTTTTTTAAAAAGAAATAGGTTACTGCCTATGTTCTCCTCTAGGATTCTGATGGATTCCTGCCTCACATCAAGGTCTTTTACCCATTTTGATTCTATCTTTGTATATAGTATAAGAGAATGGTCGAGTTTCATTCTTCTATACATGGCTGCCCAATTTTCCCAGCACCATTTATGGAAGAGACTGTCTATTTTCCACTGTATATTTTTTCCTGCTGTCGAAGATTATTTGATCACAAAGTTGAGGGTCCATATCTGGGTTCTCTACTCTCTTCCACTGGTCTATGTGTCTGTTTTTGTGCCAATACCATGCTGTCTTGGTGACCACAGCTTTGTAGTAAACCTCGAAATCAGGCAACGTGATGCCCCCAGTTTTGTTTTTCTTTTTCAACATTTCCTTGGCAATTTGGGGTCTCTTCTGGTTCCATACAAATTTTAGGATTGTTTGTTCCAGCTCTTTGAAAAATGCCAGGGTATTTTTCAGGACGGCATTGAAAGTATAGATTATTCTAGGCAGTATAGACATTTTAACTATGTTTATTCTTCCAACCCATGAGCACGGAATGCTCTTCCTTCTTTTTGTGGCTCTTTCAGTTTCTTTCAGGAGTGTTCTGTAGTTCATCAAGTATAGATCCTTTACCTTTTTGGTTGGGTTTATTCCCAGGTATCTTATGGTTCCTGGTGCTATAGTAAATGGAATTGGTTCTCTAATTTCCCTTTCTGTATTTTCATTGTTCGTGTATAAGAAAGCACTGATTTCTGTACATTGATTTTGTATCCTGCCACATTACTGAATTGCTGTATGAGTTCTAGTAGTTTGGGGGTGGAGTCTTTTGGGTTTTCCATATAAAGTATCAGGTCATCTGTGAAGAGAGAGAGTTTGACTTCTTCATTGCCAATTTGAATACCTTTTATTTCTTTTTGTTGTCTGATTGCTGTTGCTAGGACTTCTAGTACTATGTTCAACAAGAGTAGTGAGAGTGGGCATCCTTGTGTTCCTGATCTCAAAGGGAAGGCTGTCAGCTTTTCCCCATCAAAGATGATATTCACTGTGGGTTTTTCATCAGCCACAGAAACTTCTTTCAAGATATGTCTCCAAAGGCAAAGGAAACAAAAATGAAAATGAACTTTTGGGACTTTATCAAGATCAAAAGCTTCTGCACAGCAAAGGAAACAGTCGACAAAACACACAGCCCACGGAATAGGAGAAGATATTCACAAATGACACTACAGATAAAGGGCTGATATCCAAGATCTATAAAGAACTCCTCAAACTTAACACACACAGACAGATAATCATGTCAAAAAATGGGCAGAAGACATGAACAGACACTTCTCCAAAGAAGACATACAAATGGCTAACAGAACCATGGAAAAATGTTGATCATCATTAGCCATCAGGGAGATTCAAATCAAAACTACATTGAGATACCACCTTACACCAGTTAGAATGGCCAAAATCAACAAGACAGTAAACAACAAGTGTTGGGAGGGGATGTGGATAAAGGGGAACCCTCTTACACTGTTGGTGGGAATGTAAGTTGGTGCAGCCACTTTGGAAAACAATGCGGAGATTTCTAAAGAAATTAAAAACAGAGCTTCCCTATGACCCTGCAATTGCACTATTGGGTATCTACCCTAAAGATACAGATGTAGTGAAAAGAAGGGTCAGATGTAGTGAAAAGAAGGCAGAGAGAGTCAATTACCATATGGTTTCGTTTACATGTGGAGCATAAGGAATAATACGGAGGACATGGGGAGATAGATGAGTTGGGGGAATTAAAGGGAGAGATGAACCCTGAGAGACTGTGGACTCTGAGAAACAAACTGAGGGTTTTGGAGGTGAGAGGAGTGGGGGTTGGGTGAGCCTGGTGGTGGGTATTTTGGAGGGCACGTATTGCATGGAGCACTGGGTGTGGTGCATAAACAATGAATTCTGGAACACTGAAAAGAAATTAAAAAAAAAAAAAAAAGTTAAAAAAAAAAAGAGAAAAGAAATACATCCACACATTTTTTTGCCAGTTGATTCTTGACAAAAGTGCCAAAGCAACTCAGTGTGGGAAAGATAGACTTTTCAATAATGTTGAAACAATTGGATATTCATATGAACAAAGAAAAAGAAGCTTGACAGTTGCCTTATAAATAAAAATCAGTAGTCTTCAAATAACATTACCTTATATTATCTTACAATGTACACAAAATATTAACAAGTTAATATGATCAAATGGATCAAAGACTTAAATATGAAACCTAAAACTACAAAATTTCTGTAAGAAATCATAGGGGAAAAAAGAAGACTAAATCTTTATGTTCTTGGGTTAGCAATGATTTTTTTAGGTAAGACACAAGAAGCACAACCTATAAAAGGGAACATTGATAAATTTAACTTCATAAAAGTTAAAAACTTCTCCTCTTCAAAAGATACTGTTAACAAGATGAAAAGGATGGCTACAGATGGGAGGAAATATTTGCCTAATAAAGAACTTGTATCTAGAACAGAGGTGGGCAAATTATAGCCACCTGTTCTTGAAGTCAAGTTTTATTACTTGACTTCGTCTTCTTTCAGGTTAAAATGTCAGAATTAAGTAATTGCAGTCCAGATCTTATACACCACAAGCATAGAATATTTGCTAGTTGTCCCTTTAAGAAAAAAATCTGCCAACACCTGATAGAGAATATTTAAGCAGTTCCTAGAACAAGAAGACAATCCAGTTTTCAAATGGACAATTGTTTTGAATAGATGCTCCACCAAAGAATATATATGAAAACAAAACTGACTTTCAGTTACACGGGATGAATAAATTCTAGAGATCTGCAGTACAAAACAGTATTGTACACTTCAAAGTTTAAGAGGGTAGTTTTCATGTTAAGTGCTCTTACCAAAACAAACAAACACAAGAAAAATAAAAACAAAAGGGACACATGGAAACTCTGGGAGATGTTGAATATATTATTTCCTTGATTTGGGTAAGGTGTTTGCACATTGTACACATTAAATATGTATTTTTTGTGTATCAATTATACCACGATAAAGCTATTTAAAAATGCCAAATATTATTAGTCATTAGGAAAAAGCAAATTAAAATCATAATGAAATATCCCTACATACAACTAGGATGACTACAATGAAGAGAACTGACAAAACTGTGCCAGTGAGAATACAAAATACTACAGTCACTTTGGAAAACAGTATGGCAGTTCCTTATGAAACTGGACAGACATCATTTCACCCAACAATCCCATTCCTAGATATTTATATGAGAGTAGTAAAGAACATGTTCATAAGAGCCAGAAACTGGAAACAACCCAAATGTCTATTGACAGGTGAACGGATAAACAAACTGCAGTGTATATAAATGATGGAATACAGCAATAAAAAGGGAAGAGTGACTGATACACAGAATAACCTGCGTGGATCTGAAAAGCACCATCTTAAATGATAGAATATGAATTGGTTTTCACTTTCTGTAATTTAGATCTAAATTTTACTGTATTTTGACAACATTCTTCACTGTCTATGATTGGGGGTTGCTATTTCCTATGTTCATTTTTTTTTAAAGATTTTATTTATTTATTTGACAGAGAGAGATCACAAGCAGACAGAGGCAGGCAGAGAGAGAGAGGGAAGCAGGCTCCCTGCTGAGCAGAGAGCCCGATGCGGGCCTTGATCCCAGGACCCTGAGATCATGACCTGAGCCGAAGGCAGCAGCTTAACTCAGTGAGCCACCCAGGCGCCCTCCTATGTTCATTTTATATGAAATTTTCTTTAGTCTTTATTCTATTTTTTAAACTTTATTATTACACTATAATTTACATGTAATATGAGCTTCAAGTGCACAACATAGTGATTCAACAATTTTATACATTACACAATGTTCACCATGATGTGTAGTTACCATCTGTCAGCACACATTATTAAAATATTATATTTAAAATTTTATATATGTGTGTGTGTGTTTGTGTGTGTGTATATATCCACATATGCATATGCTGTACTTTTCATCTTTGTGATTTGTTTTATAACTGTAAGTTTGTACCTCTTTTTTTTTTAATCTTTTTTTTTAAGATTTTATTTATTTATTTGACAGAGATCACAAGTAGTCAGAGCGGCAGGCAGAGAGAGAGAGAAGCAGGCTCCCTGCTGAGCAGAGAGTCCGATGTGGGGCTTGATCCCATGACCCTAAGATCATGACCTGAGCTGAAGGCAGAGGCTTTAACCCACTGAGCCACCCAGGCACCCCCTGTAAGTTTGTACCTCTTAATTTCCTCCACCAATTTTTCCCATCTCCCCCTTACCTTCCCTCTGGCAACCACCAGTTTGTTCTCTGTATTTAGGAGTCTGTTCTGTTATTTGTTGTTGTTGATGTTGTTGTTTGCTCATTTGTTTTGTTTTTTAGATTCCACATATAAGTGAAATGATGTAGTATTTGCCTCTAACTTATTTTACTTGCCATAATACACTCTAGGTCCATCCATGATGTCTCAAATAGCAATATCTCATTCTTTTTTTGTGGTTGAGTAGTATTCCAGTGTGTGTGTGTGTCTACTATGTCTTCTTTATCAATTAATCTGCTGATGGATACTTAGATTGCTTCCAAATCTTGGCTATTATAAATAATGCTGAAATAAACACAAATAAATTACTATTTTCATTTTCTTTGGGTAAATACCCAATAGTTAAATAACTGGAAATGGTATTTCTATTTTGCATTTGTTGAGGAAACTCCATACCAATTTCCAAAGTGGTTGCACCAATTTATTCCTATCAACAGTGCATGATAGCTCCCTCTTCACATTTTTGCCAACACTTATCCAAGGGAGTACTGCCTATGTTTTCTTTTAGAAGTTTTATGGTTTCAAGACTCACATTTAGGTCTTTGATCTGTTTTCTTTAAATTATTATGTTCAATTAGCCAACATAAAATCTTTTTTGACTTTATTTTTGTATATGGTGTCAGAAAGTTGTCCTATTTCATTCTTTTGCATGTAGCTATCCATTTTTCCCATTGCCATTTATGGAAGAGATTGTGTTTACCCTGTTTTATATTCTTGCCTCCTTTATTATATATTAACTGACCATATAAGTGGGGTTTATTTCTGGGCTCTCTAGCCTATTCGATTGATCTTACCTGTCTGTTTTTGTGCCTTTACCATATTGTTTTGGTTACCAAAGATTTGTAATATATACTAAAATCTGGGATTTTGATACCTCCAGTTTTGTTCTTCTTTCTCAAGATTGATTTAGCTATTCAGTGATTTGTGTGTGTGTGTGTGTTTACATACAAATTCTAGGATTATTTATTTTAGTTCTGTGAAAAATGCTATTGTTGTTTGATAGATACTGCACTGAATCTGTAGTTTAAATATATTAATTCTTCCAATCCATGAGCATGGTGTTTCTTTCTATTTGTTTGTGCTGTCTTCAATTTCTTTTATCAATGTCATAGTTTTCAGAGAATAGGTCTTTCATGTCCTTTTTTAGGTTTATTCCTAGATATTTTTTTCTTTTTGGTGAAATTACATATTTCTTAATTTCTTTTTACTACTTTGTTATTAGTGTATAGAAATGCAATGGATTTCTGTACACTGATTTTGTATTTTGCAACCTTATTGACTTCAATGGTTAGTTCTAATAGATTTTTGGTGGAGTCTCAAGGCTTCTATAGATAGATAATGTCATCTGTAAATAGTGAAAATTTTACTTCTTCTTTACCAATTAGAAGCCTTTTCTTTCTTCTTGTCTGATTACTGTCGCTATGACTTCTAGTACTGTGTTGAATAAATTCAGTGAGAGTGGAAGACATCCTTGTCTTGTTCCTAAACTCAGAGGAAAAGCTCTCAGTTCTTCACCATTGAGTAGAATATTAGCTGTGGGTTTCATATATGCTTATTATGTTGAAATACGTTCCCTCTATATGTACTCTGTTGAGAGTTTTATCCTAAAAAGGTGTTGAATTTTGTCAAATGCTTTTTCTGCCTCTATTGAGATGACTATATGGGGTTTTTTTTTTTTAAGACTTTATTTATTTGAGAGAGACAGAGCACAAGCAGGGGATGCCCGGGTGGCTCAGTTGGTTGAGCGGCTGCCTTTGGCTCGGGTCATGGCCCCAGTGTTCTGGGATCGAGTCCCACGTCGGGCTCCTTGCTCAGCGGGGAGCCTGCTTCTCCCTCTGCCTCTGCCTGTCATTCTGTCTGCCTGTGCTCTCTTTCTCTCTCTCTGACAAATAAATAAAATCTTAAAAAAAAAAAAAAGAAAAAGAGAGAGCACAAGCAGGAAGAGCAGCAGAGGGAGAGGGAGGAGGTCCCCCACTGAGCAGGGAGACTGACTCAAGGCTCAATCCCAGGACCCTAGGATCATGACCTAAACCAAAGGCAGAAACTTAACCAAATGAGCCACCCAGGTGCCCCCCATGTTTTTTTTAAATCTTTTATTTCAATTCAATTAAGGTAACATATACTGTATTATTGGTTTCGGGGTAGAATCTAATGATTCATCAGTTGCGTATAACACCCAGTGCTCATTACATCAAGTGCCCTCCTTAATGTCCATCACTCAATTACCCCATCCCCCCACCCGCTTCCCCTCCAGCAACACTCAGTTTGTTTCCTAAAGTTAAGAGTCCTTATGGTTTATCTCCCTATTTTCATCTTATTTCATTTTCCCTTCCCTTACCCTATGTTTATCTGTTTCGTTTCTTAAATTCCACATATGAGTGAAATCATATGGTATTGTCTTACTCAGATTGACTTATTTCGCTTAGCATAATATCCTCTAGTTTCATCCATGTCATTGTAAATAGCAAGATTTTGTTATTTTTGATGGTTGGGTATTATTCCTGTGTGTATGTATGTGCATGTGTGTATACATAACACATCTTCTTTATCCATTCATTTGTTGATGGATGTCTGGGCTCATTCCATAGTTTGGCTATTGTGGACCCTGTTGCTGTAAACACTGGGGTGCATGTGCCCTTTCAAATCACTAAGTTTGTTTCTTTGGGTAAATACCAGCAGTGGAATTGCTGGGTCATAGGATAGTTCTATTTTTAACTTTTTTGGAACCCCCATACTGTTTTCCAGAGTACCTGTACCAGTTTGAATTCTCACCAACAGTGTAAGAGGGCTGGTTCCCCTTTCTCCACATCCTCACCACCATCTGTTGTTTCTTGACTTGTTAATTTTAGCCATTTTAACTCATGCAAGGTGGTATCTCATTGTGATTTTGATTTGAATTTCCCTGATGTCAAGTGCTGTTGAGCATTTTTTCATGTGTCTAATTAGTCATTTGTGTGTCTTCTCTGGAGAAGTATCTGTTCATGCCTTCTGCCCACTTCATGACTGATTTTCTGTTCTTTGGGTGTTGAGTTTGACAAGTTCTTTATTGATTTTGAATACTAATCATTTATCTGATAAGACATTTGCAAATATCTTCTCCCCTTCCATAGGTTACCTTTAGTTTTGTTGATTGTTTCCTTTGTTGTAAAAAAGGTTTTTATCCTGGTGAAGTCCTAATAGTTCATTTTTGTTCTTATTTCCCTTGCCTTTGGAGATGTGTCTAGCAAGACGTTGCTGTGGCGGTGGCCAAAGAGGTTGCTGCCTGCCTTTTCCTCCAAGATTTGTATGGATACCTATCTCACATTTAGGTCTCTCATCCCACTGAGTTTATTCTTGTGTGTGATATAAGAAAGTGGTCCAGTTTCATTCTTCTGCTTGTGGCTGTCCAATTTCCCAGCACCATTTGTTGAAGTTTTTTTTTTTTTAAGATTTTATTTATTTATTTATTTATTTATTTATTTATTTTATTTGACAGAGAGATCAAGAAAGTACAAAGAGGCAGAACAGCAGAAGGAGAGGGAAAAGCAGGCTCCCCACCAAGCAGGGAGCCCGATGTGGGGCTTGATCCCAGGATTCTGGGATCATGACCTGAGCCGAAGGCAGTTGCTTAATGAACTGAGCCACCCATGTGCCCCTCCATTGGATATTCTTAACTGTTTTGTTGAAGACTAGTTGACCACAGAGTTGAGAATGGATTTCTGAGTTCTCTATTTAGTTCCATTGATCCATGTGTCTGTTTTTGTGCCAGTGCTATACTGTCTTGATGATTACAGTTTGTAGTATAGCTTAAAGTCTGGAACTGTGATGCCACCAGCTTTGTTTTTCTTTTTCAACATTCCTGTGACTATTCAGGGTCTTTTCTGGTTCCATATAAATTTTAAGGATGTTTGTTCCAGCTCTGTAAAAAGAGCTGATGGTATTTTGATAGAGTTTGCATTAAATGTGTAGATTGCTTTGGGGAGCATAGACATTTTAATAATATTAGTTCTTCCAATCTGTGAGCATGGAATGTTTCCTCTGCCCTGTTTGTGAACTTGCTAGTGCTGGTTCTCGGTCTTTCTTCTGTACTTACACCTAGACCTGCCTTCTTGTCAATCTTGATTTCTGAGGCCTAATTAGTCCTTCTGACTTAGTTTTTGTCCAGATTCCCATAGTTTCTACTTAATCTAGATAATGAGAATCTCCTAGACTTACTTGCGCTATCTCTCCTGGGCCCTTAACTTGAGTGTCTTGCTTCAAATTCTGTATCTGATGCCACAGTGTGATAATGAGTTTCCTTATACAGAAACATAAAAGGTCAACCCTCAGTAAATGATGGATATAATCATGGTGGCTTAATGGCCTCTGGGGGAGAGTACCGAGATGCATCACTCAGATCCTCTATCAGAAATAAAGGATTTATTCCCCAGCTACTAAGACTGCTGATGGGAGAGATCTCAGCTGTCAGGTTCCTATTGCCATAGCTGAAGGTGACTGACTTTCCCAAGGCTGCTTGAATTCAATAAGTTATCTTCACAGGGATAAGAGAGCCTGGACATTTTTCCCTACAGGATTCAGAATTCCCTACAGTGTTGGCAGAGGCCTTTTCAAAACAATATTATAGCTAAACTTCTCCCTCCACCCAATCTGGCTTTGTTCCCTTTCCTTCCTCACTCACTAAAAACTCTCCTGCCCATTTATCCCCGTTGAGGAGTCTACTTCCTATAGAACACAACAGGTGAAACTTCCTAAAGCTAGCTTGGACTGGTCCACTGCATCATCATGATCAGAACATCACATAATTGGCCTAAATGCCTAAATGCCATAGAACATGTAGGGCCAGAAATGAAACACAGGGCACTAGAAAAGGTTTATAATTCCAGAATGGAATGGGGATGAATAAAGAAGTGGAAAGGAAGGAAAAAGAAAAGCAAGCATATTGGGGTAGCTATATCTATCCTCAAGATATAAATCTGGGGATTAGACATTGAAGGAATATCTGAAAACCACCCTCCATGTTCCACCAACACCATATCACTTAAAAAAAGAGCATCTGACTGGTGTGAGGTGATATCTCATTGTGGTTTTGATTTGTACTTCCCGGATGCCGAGTGATATGGAGCACCTTTTCATGTGTCTGTTGGCCCTAAAGACACAAACGTAGTGATCCAAAGGGGCACATGCACCCGAATGTTTATAGCAGCAATGTCCACAATAGCCAAACTATGGAAAGAACCTAGATGTCCATCAACAGATGAATGGATCAAGAAGATGTGGTATATATACACAATGGAATACTATGCAGCCATCAAAAGAAATGAAATCTTGCCATTTGCGACAACATGGATGGAACTAGAGCGTATCATGCTTAGCGAAATAAGTCAAGCAGAGAAAGACAACTATCATATGATCTCCCTGATATGAGGAAGTGGTGATGCAACATGGGGGCTTAAGTGGGTAGGAGAAGAATCAATGAAACAAGATGGGATTGGGAGGGAGACAAACCATAAGTGACTCTTAATCTCACAAGGGGGTGGGATTATGGACACTGGGGAGGGCATGTGCTTTGGTGAGTGCTGTGAAGTGTGTAAACCTGGTGATTCACAGACCTGTACCCCTGGGGATAAAAATATATGTTTATAAAAAATTAAAAATTATAAAATGTTAAAAAAATAAAATAAAATAAAAAATTAAAAAAAAAAGGAGCATATGAAACTTCTATAAGATTCCTAACCCTCCAACCTCTAAAATGTTTCTATGTATCTTCCAATTTGATCCTCAAGCTTTATCTGCCTGAAGTGGTGCCTCCTTCATCTCACGGAAGGGGAGGAATACTCAACAGTTTAGGTGATGCATCTAAGGCCACCCCATGACAGTCTCCTCTGAAATAGAGGGACTCAAGACACCAGTTGGCATTTACCCATTTTAACTTAGCTTTTTTAGATTAGAGTTGCCCATTTCCTTGGGTTATATACACAACTTGAGTAAAACACTCTGGGATCTTGGGCCTGCATGAAGTCACTGCAAAAATAATTGAAAACTGGTCAGAGTCAGAGGAAAAACTCTGATCCTCTCAGCCACTGCCTTCCACTCTCCACAGGTGTAAATACTACTCCACAAGCCCCTTTAGTGCATGAAGTTAGAGGCCTATTTATTTTCATAGTTTAAAACAAAAAAGCTTTTCTGAAATCTTGCTTTGGGTCTCAGAGCTTCCTGCTATGCCACTGTGTACCTGCAGTTTTGGTATATAAATATGTGGAGCTTGTTTCCTGAAGTTTCCATGGGGCCTACATTAGCTTTATTTTCCTTGTGTGGATCTAAGCATCACTGAGCAAATTAGAGTCAATTCCTGGAAGACCATATAATAGAGAGTTGTGACTTAGCTGGCGAGGGACACTTTGCTGTGAGTCTTGCTACTAATATTTTAAAACAGAAATAGATCAAGGACCTGGAGAAAATCTCTCTCTGCCTTTGCCCTGACTCCTGATTCTTGCTTATTTGGATCTGTGTCCAAAATCCCCTTGTTGCCTGCATTTTGTGTTGCTCTGGAAGGTGGTAGACTCCCAGGATTAATAAACAATGTATGTTTCCTTTTGTCTCTCCCCTGGACCCCATGGTTAGATTATTTTTCATAGGTAAGTAAAATAAGTAAATCTCTAAGAATGTGAATAGGAGAAAAATAGGGGGTTTTCTACCCCAACTACCTCTTGGAAGACTCAGCGCAGCCCCCATTCCCATGTATCACATGGGCTGGGTAGCCATGTTCTCCCTTTAAGCCTGATTCAGGAGAAATTTTTATAAAGCATTTTGATACCTGAGAACTTCTTTTAGAACAAAGCAATATTTAATTATCTTTTCTTTCTTTTTTTCCCCTTTTATTTTTGGCGGGTTTTGTTTTGTTTTGAAGTAGGCTCCATGCCCAGAACAGAGCCCAACATGGGACTTGAACTCACAACCCTGAAGACCCTGGGATCAAGACCTGAGCTGAGATCAAGAGTCAGATGCTCAACCGACTGAGCCACCTAGGTGCCCCTTGGTGTTTTCTTTTAATGAGAGGCATAGGAGTCATCCATGCTGGACTTGACTTTGTGGACAAATGATGAAAATGGGTAATAGGACTACTTTGTAGAAGGCAACAAATGAAGAGGCTTAAATATAATTCAGTGACATTTATGTCATTGTGGGGAATTCCTCTTTTTCAAATATTACTACCACAGAATGGAGTTGTGGGTGATGGTTGGGGATAGTCAGTCAAGAGCCATATGAATACAAAGTAACTTCATTTAATTTTCTTTTTAAAAGAACAGAAAAAAATTTTCATTTGGATATTTTATAGTTAAGAACAGAACAAAATACTCTTCTATCCAAATGAATAATTTTAATTAATATCTTAAAGAGAAAGCGGGGGAGAGATAGTAGTAGAGTGTTGTGTGTGGCAAATCACCTAAAAGTCTAAGCAAATGAAGACAGGACAGTACTTCAGTGTACTGGATAAGGGCCTTAATTGGGAGCTAGACCTCTTGCTCCTGGCTCCATAGGCTAGAGCAAAATTAAGGAACATCAGATCAGGATCTAATCATTCTCACCTCTGCTCTTTATATGTCACTTAAATCTCAGTTATGGCCAAAGACCAAGTTGTGATGTTAGCAGATTTGCTCTAGCTAATACCAATACATTGTGGTGAGAATTATTTCTTTCCCCTGGAGAAGGTCATCTTTTTGCCCAAGTTTACATTGTTAAGAGGGAAGAGTGAGAGACTATGAAGCAGGAACCAGTTTCACTCTAACCAATCAGATCGACTGAATCAACTTTTATAATCAAAGAAGTGACCAATGTTTCTTCTAGATCCTTCCTTCCCTACATATCTACAAAAGTTAGCTTCCATAGGCCAAAACACTCCATCTTTTTCCAGATGCAATTTCCATCAGTAAAAGGTAGAGTTCTGAAACATGAAGTGTGTGTGCATGTGTGTGTGCGTGCGTGTCTGTGTGTGTGTGTGAATGTGTTGATTTGCTGAGTCTGATTGGAATGGTTTGAAAAAAGATCCCAGAGTTAAAAAACTGGGATAAAAACAGCAAAATAAGCCTTTAAAAAATATCCTCAGAAGGTAGGAAGGAAAACTGTGGTTAGACACACAGATACATGCCACCCTTTAGAGAAGGACATCTGCTCAGCTATCAAGCCATGGGCAATATGGTCAACAAGACGGCTTCCCATCAACAGCTACTTTGGGGTCTGCCTCAACTCCATACAGCTGCTCAGCCAGGTTGCTGCCCTTCCTGGGACAGCCTATATTTAATGACTGAGCAAGGTAGAGGGACAAAGTCCTGCTGTGTCCATCCACAAGATAGCACTGATTGACAACACACATTCCCAAACTTCCCACCAGCTTCCTGGAGACAAGTTGGGTCTTCACTGCAGTACATCTACTTCCCACTGCCACACCCTTCCTTTCACAGGTGTTGACTCCTAACAAACCTTCTGCCTCCCAAACTCCATCTAGATATCTGCTTCTGGAGAACCCAATCTCTGGCAGTCGGTGTCTGTTTCTGAGAAAGCTGGCAGTAAAACTGGGACTTGGAGATGGTTTGCTGGCCCTGGCTGGCACTGAGCTCCCCATCACTGGCAGAAAGTGAAGCACAATCAGCTCCTGGTACCACTGGCAGTTAAACTGTGAAAACGTTTGACAGTGGTTAAGCTGGGATGATACACTGCTAAAAGTATGGTGGATGCATTGGCAAGTGTATCAGGTGTTTGCGATCTGTAGAGGAAATTGTAGCTCTAGGGACAGGAAGATTTCATGACTATGCCTAATTGCCTTCCATACTCCAGAAACATAACTAACAGTTAAGCACAAATAAAAGCATAGCTTGGCTCTCATCTCCTGCCGGAGGAGGGCAAAGGATTTAGAAATCAGAGCTTCAATCTCAAAGAAACAAGCACTCCAACAAGGCCATCATTGTATGCTGAGATCAGGGCCTAGGTTAGGAAAACACAAGATGAACACACCAGATGGAGACTTCTGTGTAGATGCCCTGCAAGATGTTGTCTCCCAAGACCCCTCAGAACATTCTCTAGTAAGAACTACCATTTCCCCCAACCTCTCCATGCTGGAAGAGAGAGCAAAGGCAGCATGTGCCTTGCTCTGGATAGGCTCCACCTCCCCTCCTAGATATCAGGCCTATATGTACATAACACAGTTGTCTTTCTCGAGTATGGGACAGCAGCCCTATTCTGCCATCTCTCCTTCCTCTCAAAAGTGTTGATTCCAAACTCCTCATCAATGCTGGCTTCTGGAGAATGCTTCCTACAAAAAGAAGGGTAGCATAAGGCAGGCCCCAAATCATTTTTAAACACCAGTGTGAAAAACTGGATGTGCAGTACAGGGGAGTATATTCTGACAAACTATAACTCCGGGAAGACTGGTTCTGGGCAAACTGAGGGAGACAGAATTTACCTTTAGAGCATGTCTCCTCACCCTGTCTGCCTCTATCCCCACCCATCTGCCAAGTATTCTCTTCCCAGATATGTAAGGTCTTCTTGTTTTATCTGGATACTCCTCTCCCATACTGTTGTTCCCTACACACCAGACTCTCTTGCTTTGGTCTCCCCTCATATAAAAATTTATCTCTAATATATAATATACATATAGGTATTAACCATGGACAGTATCTTAAGGTGCTGCTCCCACTAAATGTTTAATATCTACAGTCAATCAGCATTCTTAAATACCTACTAGGTGTCATGGAGAATCTGGAAAGGATTTGTTTCCTGTTCAACAGCTTCCTCCTTAGTTCCACCTGCCTTCAGCCTTGTCCTTTGTAAATTTATTCAACCCATTGTCCCTTGAACAGCCTTTCTAAAATGTAAATTGATTATGTTGTTTGACCTCTTAGAATGCCTCCAGGATTCCCATAATGCTCAGATTGAATTAACAACAACAATAATAATAGCTATTCTTTACCAAGTACTTTGTATAGGCCAGACACTGTATTTGACATTCTTTTTTTTGTTTTTTTAAAGATTTTATTTATTTGACAGAGAGAGACTACAAGTAGGCAGAGAGGCAGGCAGGGAGAGAGAGGAGGAAGCAGGCTCCCTGATGAGCAGAGAGCCCGATGCGGGACTCAATCCCAGGACCCTGAGATCATGACCCGAGCAGAAGGCAGCGGCTTAACCCACTGAGCCACCCAGGCGCCCTTTATTTGACATTCTTGATGGGTTCACTCAGCAGCTTCTTTCCACATCCCAATGAGGCAGGTAAACTGTTGTTTCCTGGTTGGTTCAGGTGCAAGTTCAGGGTACCAGATCCTGCCCTCCTAACCACCACACTACATTGTTGAATCGTCCTTTGATTTGTAGAGATCCTATGTAACGTGGTCCCAGCTTTTCTCTTCAGCCTCACCTAGTCTCTCACTTCTCCCTAGCCTGAATTCACTGGGCTCTGCCATGCTTTCCAGACCTTTGCTGATGGTTTCTAGAACTACCCCTAATTTACACTATAGCCCTGTCACTTTCTCCCCACTTAGCCTTTATTTGCCCTTTCAGTATCCATTTCAACATCACTTCCCATATGCGCTCCCCTCACCATTCTCCAAACAAGCTGGGGAAGATGGCCCTCCATGTATTTACCCTTATTGTAATACCTGTTTGCTTGTCATCCCCACTGGTCTGCATGTTCCTTGTAGGAGGGAACATATTGCTCACTGATCTGTCCTCAGCACTGGCAGCACCTGACACAGAGCGGATGGTCAAAAACAGTACTTGTTTGATGAATGAATGAATGAATGAATGAATCCCAAGGGAATACCTGAGATAATTTCTTGGTGGTGGCAGAGGTATGGAGGTGTGCGGTTAATTTTATGTGACAGCTGCACTGGGCTAGGTGGTGCCCACATAGCCAGTAAAACTATTTCTGGATGTGTCTGTGAGGGTGTTTCCTGAGGAGATCAGCATTCGAATCAGTAGACTGAATAAAGAAGGCAACCCTCCCCATTGCCAATGGGCATCATTGGATCTGTTAAGGGCCTGAAAAGAACAAAAATGTGGAGGAAGGACAAACGTGCTCTCTGCTTGGGTTGGGACATCCGTCTTCTTCTGCACTTGGATACCAGTGTCTCTGGGTCTTGGGTGGAAACTTTCACCATTCCCTTCCCACAGTTCTCCAGCTTGTAAATGGCTTGTAGACTTCCTGGCCTCCAAAATCATATCAGTTTATTCCTAGAATAAATAGAGCGTGCTATCTCTCTCTCTGTATGTATATACACATACACACACACACACACACACACATATATATATATATATACACACATGTACATGTACATATACCATATATATAGATATATACCATATATATACACATATATTTAGTATATATACATGTATTTAGTATATATATCCACTAGTAATACTTTCATATATACATATACTTACAAAAAAATATGAGTTTGTACACTAAGCTCCAAACATCTTGCCCCACAAATTCATCTATGGATCCTTCAGCGATTGGGGCTAAATTTTGGACCCAAGTCAGGTGCAGAGTCTCTTAGTGCATGTGCTACCCAGAAGGGATGTGGATTGGCATGTTCCAAGCTGGAAGAAGCCTGACAATTGTTTGTTGAAATAAAATTGTTACCAACTCTCTAGATATTTGCAGTCTGACAAATAAACTGTCTTCCTCAAAGAGTTTACACATACATAACTAAACACTGAATACCCAGATGGCCCATCATGAATGAAAAGGTGGTAAATAAGAAAAACCCAGTGTAATCAATGTTGCTGTCTTCTAAACTACGGGGAGAAAAATCCCAATCAATATTTGGGATAGTCAGTTCTTTTAAAACTGGGGAATGCTGAGAATGAAAGACTATTCCATACACAGAAAATGATTTGAAGAAAGCTTTATTCTAATTTAAAATGTTCACATTTTTGCAATTCATGAGATTTTCTCTGTAGCAAAAGAGGGAAACTATTGTATATAAAATTTAGCAGCTCTGGACAAAATTGACTAAATGCTGAAAACATTTTTGCAGTGTTGTTGTTTTTTTTTTTTTTTTTTTTGCCTACAAAATAGTAAAGGAAAATAATAGCTAAAAGGCAGCAAGAAATAAGTAGGCCTTCGTTGGGAAGACATTTTTTGCAAATCCCTTTTTTTTAATTACAAAGAAATTGCCTCAATTAATTGCTTTTTAGGAATAAGGCATAATGAAACTCTAAGAACAAAGCTTTCTGGAAAGTATAGATATTTATTTAAATCAGCTCATTTAAAAAGATCTTTAACTTGCTTTAAGTATAGCTTGCTAACTAAATATTTACCTCACTAAGAAATCATACTATCATCTCTTGTTTTTTTTCCCTTAGAAAGGGAGAATGTCTCTTTCCTTTCTAAGCTCCAGTAAATCAGAATATTGGTCAAATATTTATCGAGGGCCCATGACTTGACCCATGGTGGTCCACTGGTTAGACCTTTCTTCTGACCCCATTGGCTCTGCTGCGTTCTCATGTAGAGAGAGTGGTTTCTGCTGGTTTGAAGAAGCTAAAAGCACATATCTCCATGGCTCTGTCTGTCCCATCCCTGACTTTGTGATAATGCCCAGAGTGTTCTATTCAGTTAGGCCTCGGACTCCCCTGCCCACATTGCCCTCGCTCCCCAATCCCAATCTCAACACTCCACATCTCTGTGCCCATCTAACCAGCCCCAAGTGGGAACTTGGGGCACAAGGCAGAGAAGCCACCCCTCCCTCTTCTTTCCTTCTTCTGAACACTTAAGCATTTACTCTTTGCCAGACTCTGTTTTCAGTATTGGAGAGAGACAGAAATGTGTAAGCAAATAGGAACCAAGATGATTTCAGAGATGATGAACGCCAAGAAGGGAGGGTGGGCTTTACTTTGGATTGGGAGAGTGGTCTAAATGTCACATAAGCAACCACTTTGTGAAGATCTAGGGGCAGAGAACTTGGGGCACAAGGGTAAGTAAGTAGTAGAGTAGCAAGATGGAAACAAGAAGCCAGTCTGATAGGATCACAGTGCTTTCTGGAGGGAGCTGGAGATGAAGTTACGAAGGTAAGAGGAGGCAGACCTCCTCTTTATTTAGTGGATAGCTGTGTTCTGCCCCTCTGGATCCACTCTTTACCCTGCTTTGTGCCCTGAAGGCAACTTTCCCTTACCTTCTGCATTCTATTTGTTTCCAGCCAATGAGGAATCCCAGCAGGTAAGAGAAAATAGGGGCCTGCATGTTTAACTGTCAGTATCAGCCCTGTGCAGCCTCCCGGTCTTTATGTAACACTTAACAGGTGGCCTTCCTTTCAGGCCTGGGGTGCTAACTGTGCCCTGCTCTTACTAGCTCTGGAGACTCCACACCACCTGTCACTTCATGACAGTCTGCTCACACTTTTAAGGGGAATTCAATAAAGTACCTACAACTTTTTCCTAATCTGAATGTGTCACCTGTTTTCCGTGGAACCCTGACTCATACAGTCATGTCATCCACGGCGAAGCATGTGGCTTTTGTCTTAAGGACAATGGAAAGTGGTTGTTGATTTAAATGTTTTTAATTTGAAATTAGTCTTATTGAAGTATTATTTATGTATGGTAAAAATCACCCCCTTAGGTGTACAATTTTGTGAATTATGACCAAGGTCTACGGTCATAGGCTCCGCACCACAATCTAGATACAAAACATTTCCGACCATTTGAGGGTTTTAAAAAGGGGGGGGGTATGTGATTTTTGTTTCTGTTTTTAAAATATTACTCAAACTTGAAAAAAGGTCATAGGAAGGCAAGAGTAAATGTAGAGAGGTTAGCTAGGAAGCTACTATGGTGGTTTAGGCACTGTACTGGTCAGGGTATAAGAGTGAAGGATGTATTCTTTAAAAGATTATAGTCTAGCAGGACAAATCAATAAGGAAGGACAACATTATAAGTCAGTGTGAGAGCTTGTGTGATATCCTGAAGTATGGGGTGCTATGGGAATACAAGAGAAGAACATGGGGGATCAAAAATGCACAAATTCTGTCTTCCTGCAACCCCTTTGGTCTAACCAAGCCCTTTGGCCTGGGAGTGCCCAGAAGAAGTCTGATTTCATCAGCACCAATATTTTGGGGCAGAGGGAAGCAGGGTTTTTGAATTCTCAAAATCCCAGTAGTTAAAGGTATGAATGCCACTTATTTAAAGTATGAACAAAAAACATAAGAAGATTAATACATCGACATTAGATAACATCTATCAGTGCCTCCTAACAGTTTCCACATCACAGTCTATGTAGCACACTGGGGTGCTCACCTCCAGGTGTGGACCAACCAGGCCATCTTGGCACACAGCTTTTACCAGGCCACCTTGAGGATTGAGGAGTATCAATATTTTGGCTTCCCTTTAAGCTATTAATTGGGAAGAGCTAAAACAGTCTCCCTCCCAACTGGAAAGGTGTCACAGAGAGTGAAAAGAACCATGGAATTTAGAGTCACGAAATGTGAGGGATTTTTGTTTGTGTTTTAATTATTTATTTTTATTTTTATTTAAATTCTATTAGCCAACTTACAGGACATCATTAGTTTCAGATGTAGTGTTCAATAATACTGATAAATTACTGAATGAAATCTGGTTTAAGTCACATTGTTTGGGTGCTCTCTGCTAAGGATGACCTATCTAGGCCTCAGTAAAAGATATCTTCCAATTTTAGAGACTACTGAGCACTTTGTCAAACATCAATTATTATTACACTGTAAAAACCTCAGTTTTAGGGGGTCATCAGGATTGATCACAATGCTCTGCTTGATGGGTATACCTGGGAAAAAGCTAGTTGTTGCCTGAACACCCCAGAAGAACAGCTCAGGGGAGGGCAGTGGAGAAGAGGGAAGACCTTAAGGACTCCTTGTCACTAACTACCTCCTGTAACTGCCCAGCCGCATAGCCTCCGTTCACCTACATCAACAACATCAGCTCTCATCACCTTCTCCACCAAGCTCCTGGAAAGCAGAGGCTGGAAAAAAAAAAAAAAAAAAAAAAAAAAGTGAGGCAATGTAGTTGGAAGTACCATCTGGGTTGATTTTAGGTTATTAAATAATGGACTTGAAGAGGGTTGAATGTCATCCTTTTATTACAATTCAACCCTTTGTTGTTGTTTTTCTAAGTTTTACATTACATTTAGATTTATCTGAAATGGCCTGTTAAAAGTAAACAGTGGCAATTGACGCACGGTTGAACACTACAGCTGAAAGAAATGATGTACTAGGTGTTGGCTAATTGAATTTAAATTTTAAAAAAAGTAAACAGTGGCTATCAAATGATTCCACTTTAATAGGCAAAAAAAGGTCTGGATACTCAAGAGAGGAGTGCCTTCAGTCCCGCAAAATAATGTCAGTGGTAAACTCAGGCAGGAGAAAGAGGATGGTCCATTGATACCAAAATCACTGAGATAATGATAATGATAATAAATATAATAATAAACATAAGACATAATGATAATGCTAACAACATTAACAACATTAACGTTGACAACGTTGTGACAGTGACAACAACTATAATGGTGTAAATGGTATAATGGTCCAAATAATTAAAAAGCATGAAATCTAAGGTCTCATTATTATAACGTTAATGAAATGATCAGGGTGAGCCTGCTGTTAAGGTTAGGAATCAATTACTAGTTAAGATTATTTGAATTTTCCAGGTTCCATTGTACATACTATGTACTAGGCATTGTGCTAAGTAGTTTATATGAATTATCTTGCTTAATTTTGATGAACAACTATGGGAGCTACGTAGATACTATAGATCTTGCCAAATAACCAATAAGAAAACTAAAGCTCCAAGATTCAGTATGCTTTCTTAACCAGACTGAGGTCAGGGAAGGGGATCAATGGCATATCAGAAGACTTGCAATTTGGGGAGGCTACTTTGCCAAATCTTGGGCCTCCTTATAGAGCTATTTAGCCAATGCAACTGGCAATTTATTGTTTCAAGGTCTTTTATGATGTTTCTGATATAATTCTTAGAAATATCTGAAATAGATCAGGGCATGACATCAATTCAGTTTACTTCAAGGTCAGCCTATATACTAGGCTGATAGTTTTCAAATTTTGCCATGCATCATAATCATCTTGGAGAGACCATTAGATCACACAGGTCTATCCCCCGCTACCTGGCCTTAGGTCAGAATCTCTGGGAGTGGAGTCTGGAAAGCTGCATTTAGACAATATCCCCAAGGAATTCTGATATATATGTTTTCGGGACTACTGCAGTAAGGAAAACATCTCTTATTATATTTTTTCATCTCGTGGTATGTGCATATATGTTGTCCAAACTTTCTTAGAGTCAAGAATCCAATGTATATAGTGAAAAAGAATTGTTTCAGCCATATATATCACATTTGTTGCTTCTTTAACTTTTAAAAACCATCTTTACAAAAACTTTTCCAGTTATTGGATACAATTTGGCGAGTTTTGGCAAATATACATAATTGTGTAACCACCACCAAAATGGGCAATATGTAGTATTTCCATTATCCCCAAAGTTATTTTGTGTCTCTTTGCAGTTAATCCCTTCTTTGGCCCCTGGCAACCAGTGATGGGCTTTCTGTCAGTATAGGTTTGCCTTTTCTAAAAATTTCATATAAATAGATTATATTGATTCTAAAGTAGAATAGTACATTAGATATCTTTTCTATTCCTTTGGGTCTTAATAAGAATACATATTTTTTCAAAAAAATCACTGAGTCCCCAAGGGAGCTAGCTTTACCTGGAAGGATGAGTATGAGTGCATCCCTAGTCCATGCTGAGATCATCATGGAAGCTGTTACACAGTGAGGAACAGGAGAACAAGGGTTGAAGAAGTATTGTTTCTATCTTCACATTCTCCATTTATGACTCCCAGGCTGAAAAAAGCCAGAAATGAGAAGGTTGAAGAGAGATCAGAAATAGCAGTCAGATTTGCACCCCCTTCTTACACCCAACTATGCAAAATAAATAGGTACAAATCACCAAACAAAAGCTATACTGCAAATACTCCATGGATCTCCTGGCTGATGGTCTGCATACCCAGAGAAGGGGAGAAGGGGCAGATTATCCCAAAATCTGAGGGATGATAGTAGCATAGATATATGGAAATGCCAGAAGGAGAAAATAAATTTGAAAGGCAAAAGAAAAATGAAGAACACACATAACAGGAGAAAGTATGGTGGTGAAGTCAGAAAGAGGATATAATAAAACCACTACAAAAATGTAAAACATTAAAAGCAGCAAAAAGGAAAAGAGAGACATCTGAAATGTAGTGATATGGACTCTTTGAAGCTAGGCAATAAAATGGAAAAAAGGAACAAAAGAAGAGGCTAAAGAGAAGATCAGAGGCGTGGAAGATGAAAGCAGATGGCTAATACACACATAATTGATAGTTCTCAAGAAGGGAATGGAACAGATGGACCCCAAATTTTTTTCAAAAATATGATAAAAGTTGGCAGAGAAACAAGCAAGCCCTGAATCTGCAGTAGCAAAGATCACACTGTGGCCCAAGAAAATTTGCAGGAAAACACTATCCTCACCAAAGAAGTCGCTTACAAGAGAATATGGGGCGTAAGGTTGGCACATATGTTGTCAACAGGGATGACATCATCCCCAAGAGGACAAAAATTGGTTCTTGTAGGGTAAGGGGGACTGAGAAAAATCTTAGATATTATAATAGTTTGTGGCCCTCCAGAGGCCATATGGTATTAAAGGCTCTTTGGGAGAGAAAGCAATAATGAAATTAGAACACATGATGAAATGTAGTGTAGTGATACACATATATATATGTATGTCATCATGTGTTCTAATTTCATGTATATATATACATATATACACATATATATGTATATCGTCATGTGTTCTAATTTCATTATTTTATTTTAATTTCATTATTGCTTTCTCTGTTCTAATTACATATTATATATATATATATCTGTGTGTGTATATATATACATATATATGTATATCATATGTTCTAATTTCATCATTGCTTTCTCTGTTCTAATTACATATTATATATATATGTGTGTGTGTGTGTGTGTGTGTGCGTGTATAATGTATATGTAAATATAATAATAGTGAGACTAGAAGCACTGGATTAGTATAACATCTATAAAATCCTCCACGTCAAAGCAATGTTTAGAGAGGTCTGGAGAGAAATATGCATGCCCCCAATAATTTCAAACTAACCAATTATCAATCATGAATATAGTCATTAGCCATGTGTTTGCAATTATGCAAAGAGTCAGAATATAACAATCATAGGCTCTAATGAGAAAAACTGAGAGAGAATGAACTCCAGCCCTTCAAAAGAGAAGCTGAAATAACCAGAAATGAGGGAGTTGTGATATTTAAGGACTTGGTGGTGAACACTGAAGCCATTAGTAGTTTATTACATTTACTAGAAGTGTTGTAAACTTTAACACTGTGAAAATAAAGGAGATAAAAAGCAAGGTAGTGATGTAGGGGTGGTGTAGGATTTTCCCATATTTCATAGCAAGGAGTCAATAGACCTAACTTGAAAAAATATTAACAATCATAAAGGTAACCACTAGAGGAACTAAGATCCAGATTATAAATCTCTCAAAATATCAATAGTAGGACAGCAACAGAACCAAAATAAAGAAGACATAACCATATAGCAAAAGAAGAAAAGCAACAGAAGCATTAGAAAGAGAAAATACAAGATGATAGAATTGAAACATGTTATATATGTAATAAATATTATATATGTATATGAAATAAAATAAATTCTTTAAAGATTCTCAAATTGTGTTTAATAAACAAAAACTACCTATATGTCTCAATCATTCAGGAATGTTAAAAGTGAAATGAATGATACAAGTGATTCTGGCTTTTCTCTCTCTCTCTCTCTCTCTCTTTTCTGGCATTAATTTGTCATGTCTGCCAGAAAGACTTCAAGGCAAAAAGCATTAAAAAAGACAAAAGAGTAGTTTAACATTATAAAAATGTTCAATCTCAATTGAAGATATAACTACTGTTATATTTTACATTCCAATTATTTTAACATAAGAACACATAAAGCTTAAAACACGGGGAATTTAAGGAGATTGCTCCAAATGGAGAAGGATTTAAATTTATTTCTTTCAGCTGCAAACAAGTCAAATTCTCAAAATGAGTGATGGTATAAAGAATCTGGAATCTAATCCATCAGATTTTCGTCTTTATAATTCCAGTGCTGAAAACGAAGAGACTGGTTTTCAAATACTTCTAAAAACATTTATAAAACTTGACCATAAACTAGACACAAAAAGTATTTTAAAACAAATGGTAATGACAGTAATGACCATGCTCTTAGCTTATAATGCAATTAGAGTAGAAATTAATAACTAATAAAACCAACCACCTGAAATGTTATAACTCACTCTTTAACAATTCTAGTCATGATTTCTTTATTGCCTCCAAAGTTGCAGAATATCTAGCAAATAATAAAACTGAAAACTCTACATTAATAAAACCCCATGTCAATAGTTAAGCTATGCACTGTAAAAAAAAAAAAAAGTGAGGTTCTAAATACATTACTAAATATGAATTCAACTCAGTAATTTAAAAAGAATAAAACCTAAGGCAAGCAGAAGGAACAAATTATTTAAGATAAAAAGCAGAAATTGATATATTATAAAACAAAAGAGAGAAAGTAAACTTAATCAATAAAACCAGAAGGTGATTCTTAGGGGGAAAAGAAATAGAGATAAATCAGCAGTTAGTCTAAACAAAAACTAAAAAGGAGAAAGCACAAACACAGATCATTAACAATGAGTCTAAGGGGGAAAGAAACCTCATATGCATAAGATTTTTAAAAGAATTATGAGTACTTGGTAAAAGCTCTATAAAAATAATACTGAATCCCTAGATGAAATGGATAGTTTCTAAGTTAAGAGAGTATCAAAATTGAGAGCATTCTTAATTTTTTTCATGATGATAAATTTGCTTATTCTTCTTTCTCTTCTGGGACCAAAGAACAACTATTCCTCATTTGCCCACCTCCAACAAGAGTAGGTCAAAAAGATGCAAAAATGCATTTTTGTCAAATATTATTTATACTCTTTCAAAGCAGAGAAAACAAATAAGAAATAAAGATAAAAAACTAACGATGTACTGTATGGTGACTAACATAACACAATAAAAAAAGATCAATCTTTCTAATAAATGTCAATGTAAAAATCTCTAATGTAATATTAGCAAATAGAATCTAACAGAAAACAAATATAAATATAAATATATATATTTAATATATATATTTAATATATATATAAATATATATAAATAAATATAAATATAAGATATATATATATATATATCTCCATCCCATGATCAAGTAAAGTTTACTGAGAAATGAAAGGATGGCTTAAGAATAATTAGAGGTCACAACCTTCCATTTGCTATTGATCACTTCTTCCTCAGACCTGTGCTATAACTGGCCCCTTGCCCTTTAAGTTCATTCCTCCTCCCTCCCTGC
Source organism: Mustela nigripes (assembly GCF_022355385.1). Classification (NCBI taxonomy): domain Eukaryota; kingdom Metazoa; phylum Chordata; class Mammalia; order Carnivora; family Mustelidae; genus Mustela; species Mustela nigripes. Next base: position 64,076,075 of record NC_081569.1, on the reverse strand, counting down.
CTACCATTCTACCTCAGGGGATCTTCTATATTATTGACAGGAAGAGCCTCCTAAAAATGAATCTATATTCTGTTGCTTCCCTACTTGCATAGTTCAACTTGAATAAGTTGAATAAGATTTTTTAAAGAATTATGAGTAGCCTGTAAAAACTCTAAAAATAATGTTAAATTCCTAGATGAAATGGACAGTTTCTAAGTTTAAAAAGTATCAAAATTGAGGAGCATTCTTAATTTTCAATTCAATTACTTGAATAATTACTTGCACTCCATCAGAGATCTACCCCCTTCAGAAAAAAGTTCAACCCACTGAGTGTGGCATGTGAGGCAGGTTCTGCCCACCTGTCTAGCTTTGTTTCTAACACACACACACACACACACACACACACACACACACACAGAGTTGATTCTCCAGCAAAGTACTTGAAGATCCTTGATTCTTCTTACTGTCTCTTGCCTCTGCGCCCCAGTACTGTTTCCTCTGCCTAGAAGGCTTTTCTTCCTCCTGCTCTCTTCTTTCTCAGCTTATTCTGGTGTCATCTCCAGGATACCTCCCCAGGAGGCTGAGTTGGTTTACTTCTCTGCGCACTACAACACCTTGTCCAGACCTCCGTGGGACTCACCACAGTGCATTAGAACTATTGGCTTGTGTGGCAGTCTCCCACGTTACACCCTAACTTCCTTGAAGATGAAGAGTTTTCTTTTGTATCTTGCACTGAGCATATCCCTGGCATATGGCAGACAATAAATAAATGCTGACGGACTGAGTACTTCCCAGTCTGGTAGAAAATCATCTCCAGATAACCAAGTCCCAGGAGGTTGTTCATGAAATTACCCAGAAATGGGATCACTCTCGGGACCCTGTTTAAAACTACTGTATGTCAGCTTCTGACCACAGGCAAATTTTTGCAGGAGTGTCACTGCTTGAGAAATAGATGATTATCTTAGAGGACTGTGCATTTTCACATCTTCCTATCCTTGGGAGGATCAGAAACAGAATTCCATAGTTTGAAGGTGACAGAACACCGAGGACGAAATCACCCATCTTGAAATTCAATGTGGAGAAAGCCCAGGTTTAGTTTACCACCACTGCCCAGACAGCATGCTTGTCTGCAAACACCCTTGGTTTGCACACAAGGAGCTTTACAAACCCATATATCACATTATTTTATAGCCCAGATTGTATCATCAGTACAGAGAAGAAACCACGGTCCTTCCCCTATCACTCACTAGAAACAGCTCAGCTTACTGAGCTACTTTTCTTAGTAAGATGTCATGTGCATTTCTTAGCCCTAGATTCTTAAACATTTCTACTTCAATCACAGCTCTGGTTGTATTTCTTTTATATAATTTATTCCCCCCTGTAATTTTATTTAAAGATGACTTTCAAACTTTTTGGAAGGAAAGCACTAAGATTTTGTGCAACTCTTATTTCACAGATAAAGAATGTGAGACCAGATAGGTTAGTTGTGTTTGCCCACACACCTAGTTATGAAAAACCAGACTCATAAGAAATACCAAAATCCTACATATGGTGTTCTTTAGGGAGAATAATACTTGTACTTCTTTCTACTTCCAATGGTCTATCCCAGCACAAAAGTCTATGGGCTCATTGTCCAAGTCTCGTAATACAGCATCGGCTACTATATTATTCAATTATTTGGCTTGGGGGGCGTCATATTTTCTAAAGTATTACTCAAAGACAAGATTTTTAAAACCTAACATTAACTAGACAACACAAACACACACACACACACACACACACACACACACACTCTTCCATGAGGTTACCAGACACACAACTCATGACACCTGGAAACTAGCTAGCAGATTTCTGCTCTAATCAAATCCACTGTCAATAAGTCACAAAACAAATTAAACTGCAGCAGAGAATGAGGGAAGTTAACTTCAGGGTCCACCAGTGTGTTCATTCCAGCACCATCTGTGCATCTGTTACATGATTAGACTCTGTGTTGGGCAGTTTTTAAATAACTGGGCAGCCCTACCATAAAGACCATATGCTTACAAGTGAGTAAGAGTTGTCAATACAAGAGCCATCAACAACTTTGCAGAAGAATCTACTCTGAGAGAAATCTCCTTTAAAAAGTGTTGTTTCTTTCTCAAACTGAAGTAAGATTGTAGAAGGGGGTTCTTTCTAAAGACCTCATTAAACTAGAGCTACACTGGGGCTACAGCACAAAGACATGTGGCCACAAACCAAGCCACCTTTGCACATGCCTTGGTGGACATATCAGTTCTTCCTTCAGACCTCACAGAGCCACTCCACTCTGCAGTTTCACAAAGCTATGGATGAAGTAGAAGAGGGCACTAGAGGAAGTATACTGAATTTCATATACACTGTTTCAGTTTTTATTACACACATACACATGAGGTCATGCATTTTGTGTGCCAAAAAATATGGTAAAGTGTTCTCTACTCTACTCTTTTCAAAACTCATTACTATGTAATCTCTTGCCAAATCATATCTTTGGAAAGAGGCAGTTATTTTTCCCTCCTCATATGTGGAATTATTACACTCTTTTTATTTTTTTATTATGTTAATCACCATACAGTACATCATTAGTTTTTTATGCAGTGTTCCATGATTCATTGTTTGCATATAATACCCAGGGCTCCATGCAATATGTGCCCTCCTTAATACCCATCCCTGGGCTAACCCATCCCCCTACCTCCCTCCCCTCTAAAACCCTCGGTTGTTTCCTGGAGTCCACAGTCTCTCATGGTTCATCCTCCCCTCTGATATTCCCCCCTTAATTTTTCCTTCCTTCTCCTAATGTCCTCCATGCTATTCCTTATGTCCCACAAATAAGTGAAATCATATGATAATTGACCTTCTCTGCTTGACTTATTTCACTTAGCATAACCTCTTCCAGTTCCAGAATAGAGAGCCCAGATATGGACCCTCAACTCTATGGTCAAACAATCTTCAACAAAGCAGGAAAAAAATACCCAATGGGAAAAAGTCTCTTTGCAAAGTGGTGCTGGGGAAATTGGACAGCTATATACAGAAGAATGAAACTCGACCATTCTCTTATACCATACACAAAGACAAACTCTGAATGTGTGAAAGACCTCAGTGTGACATAGGACTCCATCAAAATCCTAAAGGAGAATGGAGGCAGCAACATCTTCGACAATGGCCACAACTTCTTTTAAAACACATCTCCAAAGGCAAGGGAAACAAAAGCAGAAATGAACTTTTGGGACTTCATCAAGATAAAAAGCTTCTGCACAGCAAAGAAAACAATCAACAAAACAGAGGCAACCCACAGAATGGGAGAAGATATTAGCAAATGACACTACAGATAAAGGGCTGATATCCAAGATCCATAAGAAACTTCTCCACCTCAACACCCAAAAAAACAAGTAAGTAGAAAAATGGGCAGAAGATATGAACAGACACTTTTCCAAAGAAGACATCCCAATGGCTAACAGATACATGAAAAAATGTTCAACATCATTAGCCACCAAGGAAATTCAAATCAAAATCACATGAGATACCACCTTACACCAGTTAGAATGGCAAAAATTGACACAGTAGGAAACAACAAGTGCTGGAGAAGATGTGGAGAAAGGGGAAACCTCTTACACTATTGGTGGGATGCAAGTTGGTGCAACCACTTTAGAAAACAGAGTGGAGGTTCCTCAGAAAGTTAAAAATAGAGCTACCCTATGACCCATCAATTGCACTGCTGGGTATTTACCCCAAAGACACAGATGTGGTGAAAAGAAGGGCTACATGTCCCCATTGTTCACAGCAGCAAGGTCCACAGTAGCCAAACTGTGGAAAGAGCCAAGATGCCCTACATAGATGAATGCATCAAGAAAATGTGGTCTATATATACATTCTTTTTAATCATCTGTTTTGTTTCTTTGCCTCCTCCTATTAGACAGCAAGCAATTTTGTATAGCCACAACGTAGTATAGTTTGGCACATAATAGATACTAACAGTTGTAAGGGAAAGAGTGAGAGGAGAGAGGGAGTAAGAAAGTAGCAGTTGACTCATCAGAACAAGAGCAAAATGGGAAAGAGATAAAGGTAAAGATAGATGACTTGTGAGAGTTTTACCATCAGCCCATTAGCCTATAGAACTTAGATCTTAGAAAAAATTAAAGACTTACATCAAGACACACAGTATACCTTCACATTTTGTCCTTTTAGTGTGCACATACTATACACCACTTTCCTTTGCTGAAAGTGACAAAAGTCTTTACAAAGCCCACATTAATAAACCTCTTGGGTATTATTATGTACATGAATACACATTGCATTACTATTAGACTCCAGATTGTACAGCTTAAAGTGAGCAAAACTCCTAGCATTCTGCCAGCACCTCTACCACTCCCCTAAACTTTTTTTCTGATCATGTTACTCATTTCATGACCCTGAGCCCAGAGTCTGATGTGAGCTTCTACGATCAGATCTACCCATCTAATACCACTTCAAGAGGCACCAGTGGCAGGGGCAGGGGGCGGGGGGATAAAGTCTGAGATAGAACATAAAGATGGAACAGCAACAAAAAACTAGATTGACCTTGATCCCCCAAAACTGACAGTTCCAAACTGAAATATCAATGAAGACGTACTGAAACTTCACATGAGATCGACTATCTATGAAAGTTTGAAACTGCTAGGTTACAAAGAAGAGATATATTAAGCATGTTTGAAAATAATGGGGTGCCTGGGTGGCTCAGTCATTAAGCGTCTGCCTTCGGCTCAGGGCATGATCCCGGGGTCCTGGGATCAAGCCCCGCATCTGGCTCCCTGCTCGGCAGGAAGTCTGCTTCTCTCTCTCCCACTTCCCTGCTTGTGTTCCCTCTCTCGCTGTGTCTCTCTCTGTCAAATAAATAAATAAGATCTTTAAAAAAAGAAAAGCAGCAAATATAATTAATGAATAAAATTCTTAAGCATATACTCAGGTCTTAGAGTGATAAAAGAAACTTAGAAACTTAGGGATCATGTTCAGATCCCTAACACTAACAAAGGAGGAAGCTCAGGTCCAGAGATATTTCCCTTGGTCTAGGATCTTTGCGTTAGTGTCACATTGAGATTCCTAGTTTCAACTAGAATGCTCTCTTCTTTATGTCCATCTGAAATAATTCCTAATTATGCATCATTTGCACAAAACTAAGTTAAAACAATGAGGAACTATATGATTTAACTGGGCCAGACACAGAGCAGTTTCCAGTTACCCATGGTCAGCAATTCAGTGATGTCATCAAAGACCCACGTTCTTTCTACCTGTTCCACTCTTCCTCCCTAAGTATAACTTCCTCCTAAGTCTGATTCCCTTCCTTGTTTTAAGATAGCATTGATTGCTACTGGAGGTTGTGTGTCTGCTTGTTAATAATGGTTATGGGAGGTAGGGAAGAAATATAAATCTCTTACAATTTGGCAAATTTAGATCTTATGCTCACCCCTGGTCCTTGAAAGCTGGAGATGGGATGGATACTTAAATACATCCAGAGTGTTATTATGCACCAATAATTTAGAGTTAGGTAATAAATTTAGCTTGACTACTACATGTCTATCCCAGTAGTAGTTCAAATTAGTATGCAAGTATCAGAAATCCAAGCTGCCCTAGATAGACCTTAAGCGCTTCCTTCCTACTTCTAACGCACCATTCCTCAATATTTCCTCCATCAAACTTCCAAAATGATATAGCAGATGGGGTGAGAAAGAAATTGGCATAAGCTATTATATCCATTTGCATGCAATTCCTGTTCCTGATTGGCAAGACTCCTTCTTCAATTTTTTGGGTGGGCAAAATATAGCAGACTCGGCTAAACCGGGCTTTTTGGGTTTATGTAAATCAGTGTTGTTTTGTATATTAGATAAAAAATGCCTGCACAGCACCAGGAAACTAATTAAATTAGACTTTCTGGGGGTAGAATCCAGGCATAAGTATTTTTTTAAAAAGATTTTATTTAATTCATTTGAGAGAGAGAGCGCACTCTCATACAAGCAGGGGGAAGGGGTAGCGGGAGAAGCAGGCTCCCCACTGAGCAGGAATCCAATGCAGGACTCTATCCCAGGACCCTGGGATCACGACCTGAGCGGAAGGCAGATGCTTAACTGACTGAGCCACCCAGGCATCCCAACATAGGTATTTTTAAAACCTTCCCAGATGATTCTAATCTACAGCCAGAGTTGAGAATTACTAGTGTACTAAACATGCTGATTGCCTGAATTTCTCAGTTAATATCCTTGAGTTGTCTAGTTATGGTGTGAGACTTTGAATTCAGTTTCTTTGCCATTTTCCCAGGTGACTTAAAGCATAATCCATTTAAATAAAACATCATCTGTGGTATGATAACAACCACAATTTAAGGTAAGGATGCTGTGTCAGCTTCCTTTTAGAGAACGCTGCTCAATCAATGGTGAATGTCTGAACCAAAATACTATATAGGCATGAGGGTTTTTGTATTGCCTTCTATCTATTTCTGGGTGTAGTGTATAACATACATTGGCAACATTTCATTTTCATATTGTAATGGGATCTCCATAGGCTTATATTGAAATTGGTTCTCTGCTGCAATCTTCACATTTTAACAGCCTCTATAGACCTGCTCAGAAACTGAGTAAAAATTATTGTGAAGAATACCTGGCATCATAGTTTATTTTTTTAAATTATACAAATGCCTCAATTCCCCCCCAACCAACAATCACAGGAGATACTGAAGTACCATTATAACTGTAATGAGAAGTAAACACTTGACATATTTGATAGTCATTTTACAAAAGCAAGAAACTGGTTTTCCTCCTGAGTGTAGAGTCATCCTCAGATTTTTAATAGAATTTTCATGTCCATTTCAAATGATAAGGGAAAGTGATTTTATCACTTGTTTTCTCTGAGTAAATGTTAGCTTGAAATTAATACTATAGGCGCCAGAGCTATTCAGAGCCCCTAGTGCACCCAAGTGGTGATCCTTCTTTGTCAGACTTGTCACATTCAGGCTGCTGTCTAGATCAGCCAGTGTTGAAGGAGGTCACTGGGAAGATATGACCACTTGTTGACCCATGAGCAGGACCCGAGCTTCAAAGGCTTCTGACCCCCTTCCCATTCTTAGAATGTGTGTTGTACTTGCCTTCTGCATGCTAGAAGTTGCCCAAAGGACATAACCTTGAGATAGTTACCTGACCACTATACATGGCTGAACCCAGTTGGACCTTTATACGAGCTTTTGAGAGATCTACTATCTTGCAGCCTTCTGCCCAAGACAAGCCTTATAAGTAAGTTCTCATGCTTATTAAATCGGCCACCTACCACCTGGAGTGGCCTGCCTCTTTCTTCAGTCTCTCTTTACTGCTTGTGTAGTAAGGACACCAGTTTGTCAGCCAATAATTGGTGACAGCCAGCCCAGAGGCTAAAGAAATGGGTGAGGAAGAAGCATTCCAAGTTGGCCACTGACCTCTCTGCAGGGAGGAGGTGGCCCCATATGTTAGATGTTTTGTGGACTGCCGTTAGGTACAAGGATGGCCTGAAAACACTGGCCTCTTGAATGCACTTGTTTAAGAAACTGTATATATAGTGCATTGTGGCAAAGAAGTGAAATGAATGACTGCCACAGTGGGTTGGCCTCTACTGTGGGCAGTTTGGCTAGACACTGATGCCCCACTAGAAGCTGAAGCTCAAGTCAGAAAGTTGGGAGAAGAACTGAAGTTAGAGAAGGATGTGTAGTTGTCCTCTACTCTGCCAGCTTCAGGGCTGGCAGGTAAGGTAGAAGAGCTAAATAATAACTTGGGAGAACTTACTGTGCCATTTTGTAAAGCTAGGAGGAGGGCTTGTGACAAAGCCTGATTAGGATGCTAAGAGGCAGAATCCCCAGGGATGTAAGGAAAGCAAAGGGGAGAATGTTGTGATTGACAGTGAAACATGAATGCCCCATGCTGTCTGACCCCAAGCACAAAGAAAAACTTTAAATAGAAATTATCCTAGACTTCTGATAATAAAGAAATATACCCTAAAACTCCTAGGAGAAAAGTTGCATTCTTTCTCTGTCCCTTGAAGTTGTAAATCTTATAATGTCTTTGAAATATAAACACCCCAGGAGATAACTAAAACACTACCCACAAAGACTGAAGAGGAAAAAGGGGGGGTGGATTTTTAAAATACAGACTACTGTAGAAGCTACCCTGCCCAAAATTTAGTCCATAGCCTCCATGAGATTATTCATCAAGGGCTAAGGTTTTGAAATAAAAACTATGGCTCTCGTTTGTGTCTGTTTGTATGTTTGTGTATGTCTACGAATGGGTGTTATGTACATGTGATTTTGTTTCTACCTCCAGAGATAATTTACAAAATTGACTTGTAAAACAGCTCTATTCAATTGACCCAAAGGAAAATAAGTTTTAATATCAAGGTGTACTTATGTAAAACTGAAACTTAACTTTCTTTCATCTGCTAAAAGTTATTGGTCTGTTCTTGGTGGGATTGTGAAGGCTTTGTCTTACTTGTTAAGTAATCTGCCTAAAAAACAAAGATTATGTATTTCATCAAAAGAATTTCCTGTGCTTCATGCTGTATTTATCAGGCCTTTGATTACTGGAGAAAACAGTCTTCTCTATTCAAAGAGCTAAGTTTTTACATCTATATAACTTTCCATATTTGCCTTTGAAGTGTTTGTCACTTTCACTAATTGATAACTAAGTATTGTTTCACAGTGACTTAAGATCCTATTTAATCAAGTGTTTTAAACGTTTCAATATTTTTTAAAAACTTCCCCCAAATCAAATCCTGAATGAAGTTTTTCTGACCCTGAACTAACTTTGGGATTTTCCAAAGGGTCCCTGGACCATCTCAAAAGATGGCTTCTCTCTCCTTATGAAAGCAAGATGTCGAACTAATTAGGCTTCTTTGGTATATTAAGGAAAACATCGGGAAATGGAAATAGGAAACACTGTCAAATAAGAAATAATGCTAAATTTTCTTTGGGATATATTTGTATGAAATTCAAAAACACTGATGTGTTCTGGTGTAATATTATCAGTTATAACTTTAAAATGTGTGTCACTGAAATAAACAAATTCCCTTGTCAACTGCATTACAGTAAAGTCTCATCAGATCTTTAACTATGGGTGGTTGTATGTCTTTTGTCACTTACAGACAGTTATGGTTTAATTCTGATATTTCCAAAAGTGTTCCTGTAAAAGAGCTTCACCTTCAAGGAGATTCATGGAAATGACTCTGACAAGTATAGGTTTCTGATAATTAAGATCAATTGGCTTTCATAAGGAAAGGGTAACAATGGCCCTTATATATGCTTCCCCAAGGCCATCTGTGTGGCCCCACAATATGTCATGGGGTGGTAGTCTGAGACCTGTCCTTGTTCTTCTTCCCCACCATAGTAAAATAAGCCATCACATTGATAATATAATGTTAACATGTGAAGACTTGCCTCTTCCTTGTTTTATATGCCCTGGCTCATAATGCTCTGGTATTCCATGGCAATCGGGAAGCTGATGCCCTAGCCCAGGTATAAGCCCTACCAACCGACCCTTCTGTAGATATAGCTGACTGGGTGCATAGGAAGAGTGGCATTGATTGCACCTGAGTTGTTTAGAACATGCTGGTTCTGCATTAAACAAGTTACTGTAATTCAAAAGCAACCCAGTGTCCTTGGCAATATGCCATCCCACCTGGGTACAAAGGTGGCCCAATTGGTAAGGGATTGACAAATTGATTATATTATTCCCCTCCAACTGAGTGAGGGTTCTACATATGCTTTGGTTTGTGTAAACACCACATCTACACTGGCTCAAGTTTTCCTGTCACCATACAAATCAGGCTGCCACAATTAGGGGTTTAAGAGAAGCTGATTACCATGTATAGATATCCTCATCAACTAGACAGGGATCAGGGGTCACATATCAAAGGTCATGATATGCAACACTGGGCAAAAGAACATGCCACTGAACAGAAGGTCCATCTCTCCTATAACCTGCATATAACAGGGTTGGTAGAAAGGAAAAATGAAATAATAAAGCAGCAGAATAAATTACTAATGAGTAAAACCATCTCAGTTGGGTGGACTAAATTATTGCCCCACACTTTAATACATTTGAATGATGAACAGGTAAGACCTGTTGCCCCATATGTCAGACTGAGAACACCTGCTGAGACACCCAGTGTCATAAGGAATGGAAGTCCAGGGGAAATGCCATTGCCCTGATTCTCACCATGGATCAATGTGCTATGCTGCTGAGAACACCAAGCCTCATCAAACCTGGAAAAGGTGTCATCTAGGGAATTTACAATGGGATGTCCCACCAGGATGGGTGAGTTACTTCACATTCCTGGGTAAGAAGGAACTGTTCCATCTCCACTGAAATTCCATTGTCCCACTATAAAGTGAACCTGCTGAAATGCACTATACCTGGAATGGAACATGCACCATTAAAAGAGGGGAGGTGGTGGGGATCCTGGTCTGGCATATCTAGTCTCCAGTCCATCTTCTCATGCCTGACAGTGCCATCTCCCCCAGTCAACACATACGGTACATACAACCAGGTCAAGCTCCTAAATCTGCCCACTTCGCTCCCCTCAAGGCCAGGTGAGCACTTTTTTTTCCACTGGTATTATCATTTGGCCACCATCTTTGTTCCCTCTTTTGGCTTGTAGGATGTTATAGCATACATAGAAGCCCTCACTAAGTTCACCCAGCAAGCCGTAAATAATAGCCTGTCCTTACTAAACACTGAAATATCTCTAGTGAGAAAGGCTATCCTCCGAATAGGATGGCCTTGGACATTATTACTGCTTCACAAAAAGGCACCTGTGCTATTATCCAAACAGAATGTCATGTGCTCATACCTGATGAGTCTGCTTATGTGTCATCTTTATTAAATTACATGGGGACACAAGTGAATGTTCTGAGTGCTTAGAAGACTTAATAAATCAGTGATTCAGATCATGGGGCTCTTGGTGGAAAAAGTTTTCACTGATTTGGGGAATTATTGTCTTAATTTATTTTCTCTTGCATGTGCCTATATTGTTGCTATAGCATCCACCTCCAAGGCAGCCAGAAAGCTGCCAAATGAGCCACAATCATGCTAGCAAAACCCCTTGCTGACCAGCCAGGATGCACTGCAGAACAGAGGGGTGCCTGAGATTGTAAGAGCTGGTCATGAGGGGTGGAGTGTCAGAGGAGGTCATGGAAAGGCCATGCCCACTGGCTGACCTGCAAGACGGACGCAGCCAACCAGAGGGTCCTCACCCCTTTCCCTGTCCTTGGAATGTGCATTCCTTTTGCCTTCCCCACCCTAGAAGCTGCCTCAGATACTCAGCCTTGAAATAGTAATGTGATGCTGAGACCACCTGGAGAGTGTTGTACATAACCAAACCCAGTTAGGGTCCTATAAATTTTTAAGATTTGGCAGGTGGGTACAGAGATCTACTAGTCTTGCAGCCACCCAAGACAAGCTTCAAGGTAAGTTCTCTTGCTTATTAAACCTGCTCTCTACCAATCTGGAGTGGTCTGCCACTTTCTTCAGTCTCCCCTTGCTTTCTATGTATGAGCGTAGTTTACAAACCAACAGCCAGGCCACCCTTTTTATCTATTCCACCTCCTAGACACCCCCAAAGTGATAGGAGAACTAAACCCACAGCCTCTGTGATAAAATTAGCATTATAAGTTGCCTCAGAGTCTATCAGATTCATAAGTAAGGTGGCCACCTCCTCTCTCAGGTCATCGGCTCTGGGCAATCTTCTCCGAGCTGGAGTCTTACTCCTTAATCCCACAGCATCTCTGGGGCTCTGCAGAGGTTCAAAGCAAGATGCACCACTTACTTACTCCAGGTTATTTAAACAACTTCACCTCTACAAATCTCCATTTCTTAATCAGTAGAATGCAAATATTACCTCTTAGTGTCTTTGGGAGGATTAAATGAGACAATGCATAGGCTGTTTACTCAGCACAGTACATGACACAGATTTTAGCTCCTATCAATACAACACTGCTGTTGATGATTGTTGCCACCACCATTGTGACGACTCCATAGGCATGTCTTGTATAATTCTATGTTTTTCTTATATTTAATTTCTCTTTTCCATTGCTGTTTCAGCCCTTTACCCTATCAGACCTAGACTAACTTAGTCCTCTTTTCCTGCTTTAGCTGCTGGCCTCTACTCTCTAGCAAGAGAAAGAAAAGAAAAAACAAAAACAATAACAACGAAATTCTCTTTGTGAAAACTTCACAAAAAAACTTCCAGATGAAATGGAAGAACACAGATGCTGTTTCCCAAACTTACCCCCTTTTCTTAGTACAGCTCTTATCACCTCTTAGAACTGGAACTCTGCAGAACATACTTTAGGAAATGGTGTTTTAGGGAAATGATAAGACCAAATCCTAGGAACCTAATATGCTCTTTCTCAATGTTCCCATGCCCTAAAGAATAAAATGCCAGCAGCCTAAGAGAGGTGGCACAGCCAAGCCTAATTCAAGGTCTCCTTCATGAACCAAGTTCCCAGGAGTCTTCACTTCTGTCACTGATCTCTAAGGAGAAAGCTTTGGGGAAGATGAAGACATCTATAGTGCAAGGCCATCAAGACATGCACAGCAATGACATCCTGATGTTGCTGTTCAAGCCCTTTCAGTAACATGGAAGGGCATGGAATTCCCTCAGAGTCACTCTATAAAATCCTCATTCCCATCGCCTGCTCAGCATGAACCTTGCTTGCTCCTTGGTTTGAGGTGATTCACTTAGTTGCTTCCCCAGGATGCACCAGACACTGTTCTGTTCCAATTAAGCTAATGTAATAGCCCAGGGTTCTGAAAAGAAAGCTTTGCTACTTGGTATAGGGATTGGTCCAAAAATTTATAAAAGAATGTTCTTCCACCACTTCTCTCTCCATCAGAATACACAGCTCTATAAACAGGAATGAGGGATTTGTGCTCACAAAGGTAATCTTTGCCACTCCTGATTAACAGTCTAAGTCTCATACCTGTGACAACCAAAGCTCCGTTCCATGTTAAGCACCTGTTCTCCTCATCTCAATTCACAATCGAAGAGTGCAATGGTCAGTGTGACTGCAGTCACTGCTTCATGAGGCAGTATGAGTAGGGAAACAGTGTAATTAATGAGATAGACCAGAAGACTTTTAAAAAGTGAAAGAGGAAATTATTAACAAAATGATTAAGAGTTAACCTAGGATAAGAGGCGCAAAACAGAATGATCCTGAGCAAACTAGGAATTGTATCACCATACTTATGAGTACTATGGTTCTTAGAAAATGCCATGGGAACACAACTCCCCATCCTGTGTTCCCAGACATAAAGATGATGAGTCTTCTGCTGCTACCAGCTGGCAGAAGAGAAGGAGCCTGTATTCCTTATTCCCCTCACCCAGGCCTTTTCTGTTAATCTGATATCTAGGATGAAAACTGTCTCCCATTCTAACCTTCTGATAATGTTCATCAAGAAAAGGGGGAGCTGTGTTCTCTGGTTTGATTCCATCTTTGCTCATTTTATTTGCTCAAAGGAAGAAAGTATAGACTGTCCCTGACTTACAATGGTTCAACTTATGATTTTTCTATTTTATGATATGTAAAAATGATATGCATTTAGTAGAAATAATATTTCAAATTTTGAATTTTGATCTTTTCTTGGTCTAGAGATATGCCATGTGATACTCTCCAGATGCACAGGAGTGGGAGTGAGCGCAGTTCCCTCAGCTGCACACTCACAAGGGTAAATGACCATACACTACAACCATTCTGTTTTTCACTTTGGGTACAATATCCTATTTTTTTAAAGATTTTATTTATTTATTTGACAGACAGAGATTACAAGTAGGCAGAGAGGCAGGCAGAGAGAAAGGAGGAAGCAGGCTCCCCGCTGAGCAGAGAGCCTGATGCGGAGCTAGATCCCAGAACCCTGGGATCATGACCCGAGCCAAAGGCAGAGGCTTTAACCCACTGAGCCACCCAGGTGCTCTTTGGGTACAATATTCAATCAATTACATGAACTAGTCAACACATTATACAACAGGCTTCCAGCTAGATGATTTTGCCCAACTATAGGCTAATATAAGTGTTTTGAGAACATTCAAGGTAAGTTACACTAAGTCGCAATGTCTAGTAGGTTAGATGTATTTAAGTGCATTTTCAACTTATGATATTTTCAACTTCCAATGAGTTTTCTGGATGTAACCCCAATATAAGTTGAAGAAGATCTATATCTCCTTTGCAATTAAATCATAAAATCAATTGACTATTTTAATTCTGAAAATAGAGCTTGACTTGTGATAAATGCACAGGAAGAAAAATGTAAGTTCAAAATACTCCAGAAATAAGGGAGAAATTCCAGTAGATGAATGGATAAAGAAGATGTGATAGATATACAATGGAATATTACTCAGCCATCAAAAAGAATGAAATCTTGCTATTTGCAATAACACTGATGGAACTTGAGGGTATTGTGTTAAGTGAAATACGTCAGAGAAAGACAGATACCATATGATTTTACTCATATGTGCAATTTTAGAAACAAAACAGGTGAACAAAGGGGAAGGGAAAATAAAATAAGAGGAAAACAGAGAGAGAGGCAAGCCATAGGACACTTAGCTAAGGGAACAAAAGGAGGATTGCTGGAAGGGAGGTGGGTGGAGGGTGATGGGCATTAAGGAAGGCGCTTGAAGTAATGAGCACCGGTGTTTATGCAACTGATGAATCACTGAATTCTACCTCTGAAACTAACAACACAGTGAATGTTAATTAAACTGAATTAAAATAAAAAATTTAATTAATAAAAATAAAATAAATATTTTTAAAAAATAAATGAGGGGGAAATTCTAGTAATAATAAAAGTTGAAAAATTAGAGGAAAATATTTTAAAGTATATGAGGCACAAGAAAATATGCTAAAATATATAAATGACTTATGTGGCAAAATTTGAAATGATTATAAAGGGGATGGTCAACTATTATAAAAATAACAGGTCTTTCCAAATTAACATATAGATTTAATAAAATTCTCATTAAAACTGCAACAATATTAGGAGATGGGAGAGTTGCCAGAGTGGTTCTAAAGTTTATCTATAAATATTTTATTCAACTTCATTTTTGCAATTTTACAAATGAAAGATGTCTAACTTATACAAATATTAGAACATATTATATAACTATAATTCCTAAAATAGTTAATATTTTTTAAAAGTAAATATCAATATACACCTAAGAGCCAAATACATGGAGCTGGTTTCATTAATTGAATTGGGAAGGGATTGTTTCAATAATAGTTGAGAAATTCATTTTTGGAAAAAAAAATTCTAAGTCCTCAGGTCATACCATAACCAAAACCAAATAACCTAAATGTATGTAGAAGTTAGATTTAAATAAAAACAAAAAAAATAAAATGTATTCATGTAGTTAATTGATTTCTCAGTGACAGATTTTATACACATTAAAACAATGGAGGGGCACCTGGGTGGCTCAGTGGGTTAAGGCCTCTGCCTTCGGCTCAGGTCATGATCTCAGGGTCCTGGGATCAAGCCCCGCATCAGGCTCTCTGCTCAGTGGGGAGCCTGATTCCTCCTCTCTCTCTCTGCCTGCCTCTCTGCCTACTTGTGATCTCTGCCTGTCAAATAAATAAATAAAATCTTAAAAAAAAAAAAAAAACAATGGAGAAATCACAAAGAGAAAAAATAGATTTGGTTTATAAACCTCTCAAACTTCTAGAAGTCAAAATGTCATAAAATTAAGAGGCAAGATCTAAGATCTGTAATTTAATGAATGAAAGAGGATAAAAGCTGTATGTTATCTATTACCATAATCAAAGCCTCAGAGATATCTAATGATAATATTTATTGCTCACAGCCAGGGGGTCAGCTGGGCGTCAGCTAGGTGGCTCCGCTCATCTTGACTAGTTCACTCTCCTGTCTAGGAGTCAGCTACTGTCAGCTGATTTACAATGGCCTCTTCTCCTTTCCACATGTCTCTCATCCTCCAGCAAGGTAGCCCTGGCATACACTCATGATAACAGTAGAAATACAGGAGGTAAAGTGGAAGTATACAAAGATATTTGTGACCTAGGCTTAAAAGTGGCACATACCAGGGCACCTGTGTGGCTCAGTCATCAAGTGTCTGCCTTTGGCTCAGGTCAGATCCCAGGGTCCTGGGATTGAGTCCTATATCAGCCTCCCTGCTAAGCGCTCCCCCTTCTTGTGTTCCCTCTATGGCTGTGTCTTTGTTGAATAAATAAAATATTTTTTTTTAAGCGGCACATATCTAACTAATTGTATAGATCAAAGCAAGTTCTATAGGGTGAAAAATAGACTGCTTTTATGGGAAGAACTTTGAAGTCACAGGAGAAAGGGCATAATGGATATAAAGAAAGGTGAAAATTTGGGAACACTGACAAAATCAATCTCCCACAACATCATTCATCAATGAAGAAAATAGTCTCATCCTAATTGATAAGTGGGAAAAGACACACACACACACACACACACACAAGATATACAAATGGCAAATAAAAATACAAAATCTCGTACTTAGAAATGAATACACAAAATGCAATTTTTAAGAGATGTGTAAAAATAGGATGTTTTAAACTTACCCTAATTTGATAAGTTTTAAAAATATAATTGGGGCATCTGTGTGGCTCACTCAGTTAAGCATCTGCCTTCAGCTCAGGTCATGATCCCAGTGTCCTGGGATCGAGCCCGGCAACCAGGTTGAGCCCTTCTCAATCCAAAGATTGAGCCCTTCTCCAGGTCCCGCTGCCACTCCCCCTGCTTGTACATGCTCTCTCTCTCTCTTTCCCAAACAGATAAAAATCTTTTTAAAAATAAAGTTAAAAAAAGAAAACATACTATTATTTCCTAATCTATTTTCTAATTGGATGCTCTCCATGGAGTGGAAAATAGGACACTTACATGGACCTGGTGCAAACACGTATTCGTACAACTTTTCTAGAGGCATGCTGGGTAGTATGTATTTAAAGTGTTTTCTTTATTATGTCTAACTTGGAGGAAATAAATACACCTGAAGAGGTTTGTAAAATATGGAACACACCAAAGGAGATCAGTACAAGTGTACACTATAGGCATTTATTAAAGTTTGAGAGGGAGAAATGAGGAATGGAGATAGGAAAGCAGATTACTAAAGTAAGAATCTGAATGACTACAGCTTGAGATACAGATTTTACTTAAGTAAAAAAAGATCATTTTTCTTCTTTGATAGAAGACACTTCTGGTTTCTTAGCCAGATCCATTTCTTTTTTTTATCCTTTCTAACAATACTTCAGTGTTATCTATGGATCCACCCTATTTCCTGAAATCCTGACCCTGTCCCAATCTGCATAAAAGCATTTTCCTGACCAGGATTTTTGATCCTGATAGGGGCACATGGCCTGTGATGGGTCAATCATATCAAATGGAAGAATGTATATTTCATGCTTGGGAAAAGACTTCCCTCACTTCCTCCAGGTTGCAAATAAGGAAGCGTGTACCCTGGTTGCTACTGGTGATCATTTTACAACCATAAGAGCAATAGCCCTAGAAGGTAGAAGAGCAGAGAAATGGAAAAAATCAGAGTCCTGGATGACCATGCTTAAAGTCGCCTTTGCCTCTGGGCTCCCAGTTATGTGAGATATTTCTGAAGATATTTATTCCTGAAGATATCTATTCTGAAGATATTTATTCCTGAAGTCTCAAGGTGTCTGGGCTTTCTGTTACTTGTACCCAGAGACATCCTAACCAATATACACACACACCCCCAACACACATACCCCTTTTCCTATAAGTATCTCCTTCCGAAGCATGTGCAACCATTGGAACTAAAACGTCTTTACAGATTTCAGGACATGATATAGAAAAACATCAGTTGGTATCATGAGCCACTTACGGCTCCTAAGGAAAGCACAAAAATGTCACACGCATCTGCCTCCACTTTCTTCCAGCCAGATGCTGGGACAGCATTCTGCACAACCCTGAGAGTGTGAGATAAATGGAGTGGCAGTGGCAGTGGCCTGCCTTCTGTGGATCTCTCTGTAGATGGCTATAGACTCAAGTCAGAATCTCAGACCAAGTCTGTTATAAGCAACAAAAAGAGCACGGCTTTATGTAAGACCTCCAAACATATTTCTGAAATAAGACCAGCCTCTTTTGTGCTTGGTGTTTCTAATCTGTGGGGATACTACTTGTGTCTCTACTAAATTGGTTACAGTCTCAATATTTTCTTATCTGAAAACCAAAATGCTAAAGATGTGTTAGAGCAAATGTCTTTTATAAAGATATGAGTTGCAATTTTGTTCTCCATATCACAATTTTTAAGCTCTATTACAGTGATTATGACCTTTCATTTGAACCATTCTTGAGATTTTTAAAGCCATATCCATATGATTAGATATAAAAAGAATATTTTCAACAGACTTTTAATAGGACATAAGGGTTCAATAAAACAAATGTTCTGTGGATATGAGAAAGTTCAAATTATTGGTGTCTTTTTCAAATATTTTTATTAAGATTGTATTGAATTTTAGCATTGAGTTGGAAACTATTCCAATAGTGCAAATGCAAAACCTCATCAATTTTGACTGCATGAGAATGCAAATTCTGTCCTTCCAAGTACCTTAATGAATAATTAATATCATGTTCAATGATCTGGCTGCAAGCACCAATCAGTTGGCCAAAATAAATTGGATTTGTATTGAGGAAATAGTTCCCCATGCTCATCACAAAGATTACTGTTTCTTTTAGGGAGAGCCTATGACAGTATTAAATGAAGCCCTATTGGAATACATTGCTGCTATCTGCTTAAATAATCATTCCTTTTTAAAACTACACTGTCAAAGCACTAGCTGTTCTTAAAAATTAAAAATCTGAGAGTGACATCACCAAGATGGTAACATAGGCTGTTCCTGAGTCTGCCCCCACTACACACACACACAAGAAATAGCAACTACTCAAGAACTGAGAGAATTTCCAAAACACAGGTGTGAGGCTAAAGCACTCCCCTGCACCATAGAGGCCAAGACAGACAGCATTAGAAGGGTAAGAGAAGCAGTTACATATTGACCACATGCCCCTCCCCCAAACCAGCCCAGCACCTTGTAGGGAGTCCTCCCAGTCCTCTGGTTCCTTCACAGGAAAAAAAGAACCCAGAAGGACACCAAGCTCCCCACAACTCCCAGCACTTTGAATCACTTTGTGGGAACCCCTATTCTGATCTTGCACAAGGATTGCAGGGGAATCTGACCATGATGGAGAAGGAGGGAGGGATTTGCAAAAACTAGCACACAGATCTTGACAGACCAAGTTTATAGCCACAGTGTTCAGTTAGCAGTTTTCCTCATCTGTGGAACCAGCAGATTTGCTCCTCGAGAGAACCAAGTCAGAGGAGCACTCTTACCAGGGATTCAGTAGGGTACAGATCTGCCTGATTTGAATCCTCAAATGAAGAGATTTCCTGGCAAGCCTGGCCTGACCATGCCCAGGCAGGAAGTTAATCACAGCCCACCTACTGTGACAAGTCTTCTGGCCCCATCTGACCATAAGGGCTAGCAACAACTCCTGGAACCTGGGCAGCCCAGTGGCGATTAAGCCAAGAGGTGGACAGGCAGAGATGATTGCATCCAAAGCAAAGCCAGTGGTGGGCATGGAGAGTTCCCATGCTATGCATAGGCAAGGGGATTAATTCATAGCCAACTAAAGGTAGCTCCCAGTTCTCCCCTACCAGAGTCAGTTTGGGAAATTGAAAGTAGAACAATCCTTCCCAGTCCTACCCAAACAAGGAGCTGACTCACAGCCCCACCTGCTGTAGAAAGTGTCTCCTGGCCCCATCTCTGACCAGAAGGGCTGGTGACAACTCCTGGAAGTTGTGAGGCCTGTAGTGCTTGACCTAACAAGTAGGCAGGAAGCACCAATACATTGCAAAACAAAGCCAGTAGCCCCTGGTCAGCTCTCAGCTTAAGCTAAGAGACCAAAGAGTTTGACTGGCATTTGAGCTGCTTCTCCCACTACACTCAGGCAGGAAACCTACTTCACAGCCCCACGCATCACTGAATATAACCTTCAGCCTTGCTGACCAGGGAACCTAACAAGAGCATCCAGGAAGTTGGTAAAGTGCCCATTCAACAGCCCCACATACAGTAGCACATGAACAGAGAACACAGCTCATGGCTTCCCCTGCCTGCAGCAAAACCTGTGTCCTCACATGATTAGGTAATTCAGTGCACACTCTGGCCTGATTCAGATCCCCAAACAATGAGCAAGGAAGCTAATTCATAGCCTCATCTACTACTGAATACAGTACACAGTCCTGACTATCTAAAAAGCCTGCTTAGAGAATCCAGACAAATGCAAGCCTATCCTGCAGGCTTGCTTGGGTAGGGAACCAAGCCAGCAGTCCTATCTAACTATTTTCAGCCAGTGGCACACTCCCCATCCCTGTCCTCAGAGCTCAAACAGTTACCTCACCCAAAAGCAGACCATAACAGCAGGCCTCGCCCACCCAAAACATTACCAGCAAGCACATTGGAAAGCTGACAGATGAAGAACTGTCTCTGCCAAAGCAAGTCTGTAAAGTCAGGAAAAGGAGCCCAGTAACTCAACTGGCACAGAAACCAACATAAAGAATTAAGGATCACAAAAAAATCAGGTAAATATGATACTACCAAGGGAAACTAATAATGTTCCAGTAACTGACCCTAAAGAATTGACCCAGATCTATGAACTGTCAGACAAAGAATTTAGAATAATTCCCTTAAAGAAGTTTAGTGAACTACCAATAAAACACAGACAACTAAATGAAATCAGGGAAACAATGTAAGAACAAAATGAGAAGTTCAACAAGGAAATAGCAACTATTTAAAAAAGAAAGAAAGAAAGAAAGAAAGAAAGAAAGAAAGAAAGAAAGAAATAAAGAAAGAAAGAAAGAAAAACCACCACCACAACAACAACCAAAAAACAGAAATCCTAGAGTTGAAAATACAATAAACTGAAAGGAAGAATTTGATAGAAAGTTTCAGACGTAGGCTTGACCATGAGGAAGAAAGAATCAGCAACTGAGAGGATAAGACATTAGAAATTATCCAGTCAGAGGAGCAAAAAGAAAAAGAGTAAACAAAGCTTACTGGAATTATGGGACAAAATGAAAAGAAACATTCTTTGCATTATGGGAAGCCCAGAAGGAGAAGAAAAAGAGAAATGAACAGAAGGTATATTTAAAGCAATATTTACTGAAAGGTACCCAAATGTTGGAAGAGAAATATATATCCATCCATGAGATCCAAAGCCCTCCAAAAGGATTGAAACTGAAAAGGGTTACACCAAGACACATAATAATTAAATTGTCCGAAGTCAGGAACATCTGGATGGCTCAGTCAGTTAAGAATCTGCCTTCAACTCAGGTCATGATCTTCGGGTGCTGGGATCAAGTCCCACATCGAGCTCCTTGCTCAGCTGGTAGTCTGCTTCTCCCTCTCCCTGCCACACCCCTGCTTGTGCTCTCGCTCTATGTCAAATAAATGAATAAAATCTTTTTTTAAAAATAGGGTATTATAAGTTTAAGATATTTTACGTAAGCTTCATGGTAACCACAAGGAAAAAACCTATAGTAATTACACAAACGAACATGATGAAGAAGTGAAAGCATACTGATACCCAAACACATCAAACACAAAAAAGTCATCAGAGTAACAAATAAGGAAACACAAATCAATAAAACAACCAAAAATAATTAACAAAATGGCAATAGTAAGTCCTTGCCTGTCAATAGTAGCTTTGATGAGAGGTGCCTGGGTGGCTCAGTCATTAAGTGTCTGCCTTGGGCTCAGGTCCTAATCCCAGGACCCTGGGATCTAGCCCCATATCAGGCTCCCACTAAGCGGGGAGCCTGCTTCTCCCTCTCCCATTCCTCCTGCTTGTGTTCCCTCTCTCGCTGTGCCTCTATCAAATAAATAGAATCTTTTAAAAAATAATAATAATAATAACTTTGATGTAAACAGATTATATTCTCCAATTAAAAGACATAGAACAGACAAAAAGATTAAAAAAAAAACAAGATCCAACAATATGTTGCCTATAGGAGACTCATTTTTTTTTTTCAGGTGAATTCTACCAAACATTTTTTTTTAATATGTGAGAATTTTATTTTTTTTTTCATTTATTTATTTTCAGCATAACAGTATCATTATTTTTTCACCACACCCAGTGCTCCATGAAATCCATGCCCTCTATAATACCCACCACCTGGTACCCCGACCTCCCACCACCCCCGCCACTTCAAACCTCTCAGATTGTTTTTCAGAGTCCATAGTCTCTCATGATTCACCTCCTCTTCCAATTTACCCCAACTCCCTTCTCCTCTCTAACTCCCCATGTCCTCATGCTTTTTGTTATGCTCCACAAATAAGTGAAACCATATGATAATTGACTCTCTCTGCTTGACTTATTTCACTCAGCATAATCTCTTCCAGTCCCGTCCATGTTGCTACAAAAGTTGGGTATTCGTCCTTTCTGATGGAGGCATAATACTCCATAGTGTATATGGACCACTTCTTCCTTATCCATTCGTCCGTTGAAGGTCATCTTAGTTCTTTCCACAGTTTGGCGACCGTGGCCATTGCTGCTATAAACATTGGGGTACAGATGTTTCTTTTCTTTTCACTACATCTGTATCTTTGGGGTAAATACCCAGGAGTGCAATGGCAGGGTCATAGGGAAGTTCTATTTTTAATTTCTTGAGGAATCTCCACACTGTAGGAGACTCATTTTTTAATGATTATTTATTATAAAGAGAGAGAAAGCATGAGCAAGGGCAGGCGCAGAGGGAGAGAGATTAAATCTTGAGCAGACTCCCCACTGAGCACAGAGTCCAATGGAGGGCTGTATCTCACTACCCTGAGAGTAACATTAAAGCACCTAAATATATAAAGCAAAAACTGACAAAGCTAAAAGGAGAAATAAACAGTAATACAGTAAAATTATTGGGAACTTTAATACCCCCCTCAAAAATGTTTGATAAAATGTTTGTTACTAACTTCTTGATGTATTGACCCCTTAGTATTTGGTCTATAGTGTTGGTCAAATCTACAGAATCAATAAGGAAACATATATTTGAACAATGCTATAGACCAAATGGACCTAACAGACATATACAGAACAATCTATCCCCAAAACAATTCATCTCTCAAGTGCACATGGAACATTTTCTAGGACTGACTACATGTTAGGTCACAAAACAAGTCTTAACAAAATCAAGAAGGCTGAAATCATGCCAAGTATCTTCCATTGCCACGGTGGCATGAAACAGGAAATAATGACAAGAGGAAAATTGGAAAACTCATAAACACATGTAAATTAACACTGTCCTGAGGAACCAATGGATCAAAAGAAAAATTAAAGAAGAAATAAAAGTTTCTTAAGACAAATGCATATGGAAACACAACATATTAGAACCTGTGGGATACAGCAAAAGCAGTCCTAAGTAGGAAGTTCACAATAATAAAAGTCTACCAGATGGAGAAGAGAAGGGAGTTGGGGGAAGTCTGAAGGGGAGATGAACCATGAGAGACTGTGGACTCTGAGGAACTAACTGAGGGTTTTGGAGGGGAGAGAAGTGGGGGTTGGGTGAGCCTGGTGGTGGGTATTATGGAAGGCACATATTGCATGGAGCACTGGGTGTGGTGCATAAACAACAAATTCTGGAACACTGAAAAGAAATTTAAAAATAAATAAAAAACAAAACAAAAACAAAAAGAAGCAAAAAAGATGCCAAAGAAAGACCCTAACTCCAAGACTTAAGGAACTAGAAAAAGAACAAACTGAGTCCAAAGTTAGCAGAAAAAAAGGAATAATAAGGATTAGAACAAAAATAAATGAAATAAAGAACAGAAAAACAATAGAAAAGATTAACAAAACTAAAGGTTGCTCTTTAAAAAGGTAAAAAAAAAAAATTTGACAAACCCTTAGCTATAATAACCAAGGAAAAAAGAAAAAGAACCAGAATCAACACAATTATAAATTTTTAAAAAGGAGACATTACAATGGATACCACAGAAATTCAAAGGATCATAAAAGGCAACTATATTCCAACAAACTGGATGATCTAGAAGAAACAGAAAATCTCTTAGAAATTTACAATTTACAAAGACTGAATCAGGAACAGATAGAAAATCTAAATAGGCCAATTACTAGTAAGAAGATTGAATCAGTAATCAAAAATCTCCCAATGAAGAAAAGTCCAGGACCAGATGGTTTCACAGGTGAACTTTACCAGACATTTTTTTCCCCCAAGGTTTTAATATTTGACACAGAGATAGCACAAGTAGGCAGACCAGCAGGCAAAGGGAGAGAGAGAAATGGGCTCTCCACTAAGCAGGGAGCCCAATGTGGGGCTCAATCCCAGGACCCTGGGATCATGACCTGAGCCAAAGGAAGCTGATTAACCAACTGAGCCACTCAGGTGCCCCTGAACTTTACCAGACATTTAAAGAAGAATTAAGAACAATCTTTCTCAAGCTTTCAAAAATTAAAGAGGAGGAAAAACTCCCACTCATTTCACAAAGCCAGCATTATCTTGATGCTAAAACCAGAAAAGGACACCACTAAAAAAGAAAATTACTGGCCAATATAGATGCAGAAACTCTGAATCAAAGACTGGCAAACCAAAGTTAACAGCACATTAAAAGGATTGTTTATCATGATCAAGAGGGATTTATCGCTGGGATGCAAGGATGGTTTAACATACACAAATCAATCAATGTGATTCATCACATTAATAGAATGAAAGAAAAAATCTTATGATAATCTCAATAGATGCAGAAAAAAAGCATTTTACAAAATTTAACATCCATTCATGATAAAAACTCTTAACAAACTAGGCACACAAGAAACATATCTCAATATAATAAAGGCCTTATGACAAGCCCACAGGTAACATCATATTCAACAGTGAAAGTTTGAAAGCTTTCTCTCTAAGATCAGGCACAAGATAAGGATGTCCACTCTCATCACTCCCATTCAACATGATACCAGAACTCCTAGCTAGAGCTATCAGGCAAGAAAAAGAAACAAAATGTACAGAATTGGAAAAGAAGATGGAAGTTGTCTCTATTTTCAGATGTTAAGATTTTATATATAAAAAATTTTAAAGACTCAACCAAAAAACTTAGATCACTCAATGAACGCAGTATAGTTGCAGTACATAAAATTAACATACAAAAATCAGTATTGTTTTTATAACACTTACAATGAATTTTTTGGAAAAGAAAGAAATGGATCCTACTTAAAATAGCATCAAAAACAATAAAATACTTGGGAATAAATTTAACTAAGGAAGTAAAAGATCTTTACCTGAAAACTCAAAATTAGATTAAAGACTTAAATATAAAAGTGAAAGAAATAACACTGCTAAAATGTAAATACTACCAAAAGCTATCTGTAGATTCAATGCAATCCCTATTAAGTTTCCAATGGCATTTTTTACAGAAATATAAAAGCACTCCTAAATTGTATATGGAGCCACAAAAGACCCTGAATAGCCAAAGAAATCCTGAGAAAGATCATGAGGCATGATCAGACTTCCTGATCTCAAGCTATACTATAGAGCTATAGTCGTCAATACAGTATAGTATAGGCATAAAATCAGACATAGATACCAATGAAACAGAATGGAAAGCCCAGAAATAAATCCAAGCATATAAGGTCAATTAACAGTTGACAAAGGAACCAAGAGTACTCAATGGAGAAAAAAAGTCTTTTCCATAAATGGTGCTAGGGTCATCGGATATTCACATGTAAAGAATGAAACTGGACCCATATCACACACTATTCACAAAAATCAACTCAAAATTAGATTAAATACTTAAATATAAAACCTGAAACCATGAAACACCTAGAATAAACCATAGGAATAAAGCTCGTTAGCATGGGTATTGGTAATGACTGTTTAGATATGACACCCAAAGCACAAGCAACAAAATACATAATAAATGAGTGGGACTACCTCAAACTAAAAAGCTACTGCACAGCAACAAAAATCTATTGAATGGAAAAAAATATTTGCAAACCATACATCTGATAAGAGATTAATATCCAAAATATATAAAGAACTCACACAATTCAATAGCAAAACCAAAAATAAATAACCCAATTAAAAATGGGCAAAGGACCTGAACAGACATTTCTTCAAATAAAATATATGAAAGGTGGACAAAAGGTACATGAAAAGGTACTGATCATCAATAGTCATTAGGTAAATTAAAATAACAATAAAAGATTTTCACCTATACCTGTTAAAATGATCATCATCTAAAAGAAGAAATAACAAATGCTGGCATGTGCATTGCTGGGACCATAAATTGGTAAACCACTATGGAAAACTATGGAGGATCCCAAAAAATTAAAACGAGGACTACCATGATCAAGCAATTCCACTTCTTGAACTATATCCAAAGTAAATGAAAACACTAACTCAAAAAGATATCTGCACCGCCATGTCCATAGCAGTATTATCTATAATGGACAAGACATGGTAATACCATAAAAGTCCATCAATGGATAAATGAATAAAGAAGTCTATAGACATACATATACATATAACATGCATGTATGCATACACTTACATACAGTGGATTATTATTCAACCTTTAAAAAAAAAAAAACAAGGAAATCCTATCATTTGCAACAACATGGATGGGCACTGAAGAAAAGAAGACAGTATGCTAAGTGAAATAAGTCAGATAGAGAAAGATAAATGCTGTATGACCTCACTTATATGTGGAATCTGGAAAAACAAAAAACAAAAAACTTAGAAATAGAGATCAGATGTGTGCTTGCCAAAGGGGAAATTGGAAGAAGGTGGCCTAAAGATACAAACATCCAGTTATATGACAAGTAAGTACTAGGGATATAATGTACTATAGCTAACATATATATGATATATAGGAAAGTTGCTGATATTTAAATCATGGGGTGATGTATGAAATTGTTGAATCACTATATTGTACACCTATAATGAATAAATCACTATATGTTCAAAATAAAATCAGAAGAAAGCAAAAATACCATTTCATTGAGTCATCCATCTGGTTTTTGAATCCTCACTGCAAAAAAATATCAAGTAGACATTTTTGTCAGAAACATAAGTGGAAGATGCAAAGAATCCTAGGGCCTATCTTCTTTTGGGAATGGGGTGGTACTAGGTGATCATAAAAATTAAGTCAATGAATAAGCAAAGCAATCTGGAAGTGGGAAAGAAGAGGTTTGGGTTTATTTATATACATATAGATACATCAACAGAGGTAAGAAAGACTCATACTGAGCCATTGAGTTTTAAAGTCTAGTTAATGGCAAACTATGGGTGCAATGTGCTCTTGAAGCAAATATATCCTACTCTATATTGTAGTGTTAATGAAACAATTCACACAATTAACTAAATAGACAACAACGATAAACTAAACATTTTTAATTCAAATATTGTTACATGAATATTATCATGTTATCATAGTTTAAAAAGAAAGGCAGCAATTAATCATGAAGCAGTGTTTCTGGAACTTTCCTGAGCGTTCCTAATCTCTATGTGTAAGTATGCAAAATAGTTTTGCCATTCTGTCAATTGCTGAATACCATTTGTTAAATTACTACTCCTCAGTCAGCTGGTAAGTGCACACATTTTAGTTTATGAATACCAAAATTTTATAAGCCTTAATTCAGATACCTTCTGTGGCTAACAAAACCAAAATCCAATGGAATTGTTCCCTCTGAGAAGATGCCATATAAAGGACAGACTTGAGTTTTGGATCTAGTTTTGACCCATCAAGAAAACCTTTGTGGACCAGCAGTGGGCCATGGTACAATTTAATCACCAATGTAAAGACTAATTATTCCCTAGTGATCTTAAATTTAAAACTCAGAACTCTCCCAAGATGAAAGGACATGCTGTCTTCCATTTACTTCTTTCTTTTCACAAGTCTTAGTTAGCTGTCACTGCCTCACGCTGAACAAAACTACTCTAAAAACCTCTTCCACATGGCAGCCTTTTAATTAAAGACGGTGGTTTAGTCCCTGAGTCTTCTCTCCTCTGAGCATGGCTTAGGATCCCATCACATCCTGGTCACCCTCCACTGAATACAAACCTCATGCTACTTTGAATAGCTGAAAAAGAGAAGTTAGGGGAGGAAATACTTGGCAGAGAAAATGACATAACCAAAGACTCAAAGAGAAGAAAAACACCTAGTAAGTCCAGAGCAGAGTCCAGCCAAGGGTGAGAGAGGCGGTGAGGAGCCTGGCCTGCCAGGAGTGGAAGGTCACTGAGAGCAGTTAGAGGAGATGGTGCTGGCAAGCTAGCCTGGAGCCAGACTGTGTATTGCCTGGCCGAAGAGTTTGGACTTTACTGTGTGTTTGGGGAAAGGCCAGGAAAGCTTTTGAGCACAGGAATAAAATGTTCGAAGTAGTATTTTAAGAACATTAAATCTGACAGCAGCATAAGGCTAGCCAAGAGACAAGACGTTTAGTTGGAAGACAACAAAGTATTAGTGATTACAGACTTGGGCTCTGGAGCCCAACTGCCTGATATGGAATTGCTGCTCTGGTGCATTCTGTGTGAAGGCAGTAGGCAAGTTACTCGACCACCAAGCCTGTTTCCACATCTATAAACTAGGCACAGAAATATCATTACCTACTGCAAACATTGGTTGTAAAGATTAAAGGAGTTAATATGTGGAAAGCACTAGATATGCAGTACATAGTAAGTACTTAAAAATGTGAGCTTTAATTATAATCATACTTATTATCATTACTAGGCAACACTAAGTGTAACATAAGATCTTGAACTGGAGTTATAGTAAAGGGAATGGAAAGGAGAGGATTTTTTATGTGAGATTTGTTGAAAATGAAATTGCTCACCCTCCTCCATAACCTTCTTTGGTCTTGCCTCTCGTTGCTGGTCAAAGACATGGGTTTGGGTCCAAGTTTATGTGACAGCATAATGAAAAAAAAAAAAAAACAAAAACCTTATTTTGTAGATAGGGAATGAATTCAATTTCTATCAATAAGTCCAAACAGCCTCATTAATTTCAGACATGTTAGAGAAAGGATTATATCTACATAGGCTGTATCCCTAAACTCTTGTCTCATATACTAACACCATGATCCCTTACACACTTCTGCTCAGCTATTCTCAGATTCTAAAGTCTCTCCTGAGTGAGGGAGAAAAATACTGAATTTATAAATCCAAATTTAATATTTGTCCTGGTACTCTTTTGTTTAAAATGTAAGAGGTCCAAGTTCTAAACTTACTTTAGAACTCAGAAGAGTTCTAAAACCTCACCATCAGAGGGAGGTAAGATGGTAGAGAGGTAGGATAACCCTAAGCCTGTCTCCTCACTCAAACACAGCCAGCAAATATCAAATCATTCTGAACACCCAAGAAATCAATTGGAAGTCTTAGAGAAAAAAGCTATACCTCTACAAACCAGAAAAGTGATCCATGGAAGGTAGGAACTGTGGAAAGCTGATCCAAGGGAGAAAACTGTAGTGGGTGCTCCCTGGAGGAGAAAGCCCTGACTGAAGAGAGAATTTAAGAGCAGAAGAGAAAAGGCATGGCATGGGGTGGGGGGGGGGGGGGACTATTGCTCAAAACCATTGATGGGAAAAGGAGAGGACTACACTATGACCAGTTTTCTATAAATAGCGGAGTGCATATTCTAAGGTATCAGAAGTTTGTGACACAGGTTGTGCCTGGGGAACTGGGCGGTGCTCTGGTGGGAGAGCAGAGCTGAGCCAGAGCAGTGGGCAGCCTGAGAGTCCCCAGGGTAACAGGAGAAGAAGCAGTTCACCTGCTTGGAGTGCATTTGGAAGAGGAGGTATGGCCCCTCCTTGGGCACAAAACCATGTGGGTGCCATCAAGCTGTCCCTCCCCCAGTGTGGAATAAGGACACTAGCTGAGGGCTAAAAAACCTGGTCCCAACTGTGTGTTACAATTCACCATAAACTCTGAACTGCTGCAGGGTTCCACCACTGCCTTCTGCTACTAATCAGCACCAGCTACAATGCAGGGAAACCCTCCCCCAGAGGATCAGTACCTATAGATGCTGCAAGTGTGGGGTTTTGAAACACAGCCATCCTGAGATTAAAACACAGGACTGCTGCACCGTTTGGCAGGTGGACAGCTCTGACACAGGGTAAAGGTGGGAATCTGACAGAAAACAGGGACACAGGAGGAACCATTATTTGCACGTCTGTGAGTGCTCACTAAAGAAGAGTGGCATGCATTTCCCATTCCGGAGATGAGAAAACGAGCAAAGTCATTTTCTCCCCACACCCAACAGCTTGATCCACCTCAGTGAGCTAAACAGCACCACCAAGTGGAGAATAGAGCCACCACAGCAAACCCACCCCATTCCCCACCCTGCAGGCACATCTCCACTAGGGCAATTCCACCTGAGAATCAGAGCAGCAGGTACTTTTCCAGGAAGACCAGCACAAACCCCTCACCCACACCAAGTCCACTAATTATAGAATGCTGTAAAACTTCAGCTCTAGGGGAAACAGGATCTAGCATTATACTTTGGTGGGGGGAGGGGTTCTTTGATTGTTGTTTGTTTCTGTTTGCGTTTATTTTTGTTTTTGTTTGTTTGGGGGTTTTTTTGGTCTTTTTCTTTTTTTTTTTTTTTTGGAAATACAGCCACTTCATTTCTTTATATTATTTTATATATTTTTTAAAATTTTTTATTTTTCCTTTTCTTTCTACATTCTTTATAACAAACTTCTCGTAACAAGCAGACCAAAACACACCTAGGATCTAGCTTTCCTTATGTATTTTATTTTATCTTATTTAATTTTTTAAATTTTATTTTATTTTTAAAATTTTAAATTATTTTCCCCCCTCCAAAATGACTCACCCCAAAAGAAGGAAGTAAATATGGCCAGAGTTAATCAATGCAGATATAAGTAAGGTGTCTGAACAAGAATCTAAAACAATTATAAAGATACTAGCTGGGCTTGAAAAAAGCACAAGACCCTAGCGGGGCACCTGGGTGGCTCAGTCAGTTAAGTGTCTGCCTTTGGCTCAGGTCATGATCCCAGGGTCCTGAGACTGATCCCCACACAAGGCTCCCTGCTCAGTGGGGAGCCTGCTTCTCTCTTTCCCTCTCCCTTTCCTGCTCCCTCTGCTTGTTCTCTCTCTCTCTCTCTCTCTCTCTGTCAAATAAATAAAATCTTAAAAAAAAAAAAAAACCCACTAGGAATCCCTTACTGCAGAGATAAAAGAACTAAAATCTAGTCAGGCCAAAACTAAAAATACTTTAACTGAGATGCAAACCCAAATGGAGACCATAAAAATGAGGAGGAATGATTCAGAGGATCAACCAGTGATATAGAAGATAAAATTATGGAAAATAATGAAGTTGAAAGAAGAGTGAAACTAAGGTCATGGATCATGAAGGAAGACTTCGGGAACTCAGTGTCTTATTAAAACAGAATAATATTAGTATCATAGGACTCCCAGAAGAAGAGAGAAAGTGGGACAGAAGGTTTATTCAAGTAAATTATAGCTGAGAAATTCCCTCATCTGGGGGAAGAACACAGGTATCAAAAACCAAGCAGCACAGAGAATTCCCATTAAATTCAACGAAATCTAACTATCACCAAGGCATATCATAGTCAAATTCACAAAATAGACAAGGAAAGAATCCTGAAAGCAGCAAGGGGAAAAAAGTCCTTAACCTACAAGAGAAAACAGATCAGATTCACAGCAGATCTGTCCACAGAAACTTGGCAGGCCAGAAGAAAGTGGAAGAATACATTCAAAGTGCTAAATGGGGTAGGAGGTCAGGGTACCAGGTGGTGGGTATTATAGAGGGCATGGATTACATGGAGCACTGGGTGTGGTACAAAAATAATGGATACTGTTATGCTGAAAACAAATTTTAAAAAAACTTTAAAAAATCATCAAACAAACAAAAACAAAAAAACCCAAAGTGCTAAATGGGAAAAATATGCAGCCAAGAATTCCTTATCCAGGAGGCTGTCTTTCAGAATAGAAGAAGAGATAAAGTTCCCCAGACAAAAACTAAAGTAGTTCATGACCACTAAACCAGCCTTACAAGAAATATTAAGGGGATTCTCTGAGTGGAGAAAAAAAACACCAAAAGCAACAGAAACCAGAAAGGACCAGAAAACATAACCAGAAACACCAACTCTACAGATAACACAATGAACTAGATTCATATCTTTCAATAATCTCTCAATGTAAATGGACTAAATGCTCCAATCAAAATACATAGGGTATCAGAATGGATTAAATAAACAATATCCAACTATATGTTGCCACAAGGGATTCATTTTAGACCTAAAGACAGATTGAAAGTGAGGGTATGAAGAACCATCTACGATGCAAGTGGATGTCAAAAGAAAGCTAGAGTAGCGATACTTATATCAGATAAAATAAATTTTAAAACAAAGACTGTAACAAGAGATGAAGGGCATTATATCATAACTGAGGGGTCTATCCATCAAGAAGATCTAACAGATCTTGGGGAACATTCAAATATATAAATCCAATTAATAATAAATATAAAGAAACTCATTGTTAATAATATAAAAATAGTGAGGGACTTTAACACCTCACTTATAGCAATGGACAGATCATCTAAGCAGAAAATCAACAAGAAAACAATGGCATTGAAAGTCACACTGGACCAGATAGACTTAACATTTCATCCTAAAGCACCAGAGTACACATCGTTTTTTGAGTGCACATGGAAGATGTACCAGAACAGATCATGTACTGAGTCACAAATCAGGTCTCAACAAGTACAAAAATATTGAGATCATACCATGCATTTTTTTTAGACCACAACACTATGAAACTCAGAGTCTATCACAAGAAGAAATTTGGAAAGTCCTCAAATACATGGAGGTTAAAGAGCATCCTACTACAGAATAGATGGGTTAATCAGAAAATTAAAGAAAAATTTAAAAATACATGGAGGCAAATGAAAATAAAAACACTACAATCCAAAACTGCAAAGGCAGTCCTAAGAGGGAAGTATACTGCAACACAGGCCTACCTCAGGAAGCAAGTGAAGTCTCAAATACACAACCTAACCTTAACATCTAAAGGAGTTAAAAACAGCAAATGAAGCCTAAGGCCAGCAGAAGAAGGGAAACAATAAAGATTAAAGCAGAAATAAATAGTATAGAAACAGACAAAAATCAATAGAACAAAACGACAAAATTAATAACTGGTTCTTCACAAGAATTAATAAAACTGACAAACCCCTAGCCACTCTTTTGAAAAAGAAAAGAGAAAGGACCCAAATAGATAAAATCATGAATGAAAGAGGAGAGATTGCAAACAATTATAAGAGAATAGTATGAAAAATTATATGCCCACAAACTGGGTAATCTGGGAAAATTGGGCAAATTCCTAGAAACTTACAAACTACAAAAACTGAAACAAGATGAAATAGAAAAACTAAACAACCTGTAACTACCAAAGAAATTGAATCAGTAATCAAAAACCTTCCAACAACTGAAAGCCCTGAGCCAGATGACTTCCCAGGTAAATTCTACCAGACATTTAAAAAAGAGTTAATACCTATTATTCTGAAACTGTTCCAAAAAATAAGAATGGGAGGAAAACTTCCAGCATTCCCTTGATCCCAAAACCAGACAAAGATGCCAATAATAAGAAGAATTATAGGCCAATATCCCTGATGAATATGGACACAAAAATTCTCAATAAAATACTAGCAAATCAAATTCAACAGTGCATTAAAAGGATTATTTACCACAAGTGGGATTTATTCCTGGGCTGCAGGGGTGGTTCAATATTTGCAAATCAATCAACATGATAAATCACATTAATGAAAGAAAGGATAAGAATCATATGATCCTGTCAATAGATGCAGAAAAAGCATTTGACAAAACACAGCATCCATTCTTGATAAAAATCTCAACAAAGTAAGGATGGATGGAACACATCTCAATATCATAAAGGCCATATAGGAAAGATCCACATCTAATTTCATCCTCAATGGAGAAAAACTGATAGCCTTTCCCCTACACCCCTACAGTCAAGAACAATCCAGTCTCGGTACTGTTATTTAACAAAGAACTAGAAGTCTTAACCTCAGCAATCAGACAACAAAAAGAAATAAAAGTCATCCAAACTGGCAAGGCAGAAGTTGAACTTTCACTATTTGCAGATGTCACGATGCTCTATGCAGAAAAACCAAAAGATCCCACCAAAAAATTGCTAGAACTAATACATGAATTCAGCAAAGTTGTAGGATATAAAATCGATATGCAAAAATATGTTGCATTTCTATACACCAATAATGAAGAGCAAAAAAAGAAATCAAGGAATCTATCCCATTTATAACTGCACAAAAACCAGTAAGATACCTAAGAATAAACCTAACTAAAGAGATAAAAGGTCTGTACTCCGAAAACTAAAGAACATTTATGAAAAAAAAAAAAATGAAGAGGATGCAAAGAAATGGAAAAGCATTCCATGCTCATGGATTAGAAGAAGAAACATAATTAAAATGTCTATACTACCCAAGAAAACCTACACATTTAATGCCTATCAAAAATAACACCAGCGGGACGCCTGGGTGGCTCAATTGGTTAAGCAGCTGCCTTCGGCTCAGGTCATGATCCCAGCATCCTGGGATCGAGTCCCATATTGGGCTCCTTGCTCCGCAGGGAGCCTGCTTCTCCGTCTGACTCTGCCTTCCACTCTGTCTGCCTGTGCTCGCTCTCACTCGCTCTCTCTGACAAATAAATAAAATCTTTAAAAAAAATAATAATAACACCAGCATTTTTCACAGAGCTAGAACAAACAATCCTAAAATTTGTACGGCTCCACAAAAGACCTTGAATAGCCAAAGCAACCCTGAGAAAGAAAAACAAAACTGGATACATCACAATTCCAGATTTCAAGCTGTATTACAAACCTGTAGTCATCAAGACAGTGTGGCATTGGCACAGAAACAGACACACTGATCAATGAAACAGAATAAAGGACACAGAATTGGATCCATAACTATATGGTTTATCTCTCTTTGACAAAGCAGAAAAGAATATCCAATGGGGGAAAAAAAAGACAGTCTCTTCAACAAATGGTGTTGGGAAAACTGGAAAGCAACATGCAAAAGAATGAAATTGGACCACTTTCTTACACCATACACAAAACTAAATTTAAAATGGATGAAAGACCTAAATGTGAGACAGGAAACCATCAAAATCCTGGAGGAGAACACATGCAGTAACCTCTTCAACACTGGTCATAGCAGCTTCTTACTAGACATATCACTGGAAGCAAGTGAAACAAAAGCAAAAATGAACTATTGGGACTTAATCAACATAAGAAGCTTCTGCACAGAACAGAAAATAATCAACAAAACTAAAAGGCAGCCTAAAGAATGGGAGAAGATATTTGCAAATGACATATCACATAAAGGATTAGTATCCAAAATCTATAAAGAGCTTATCGAACTCAATACCCAAAAAACAATCCAGTTAAGAAATGGGCAAAAGACATGAACTGACACTTGTCCAAAGGAGACATCCAGATGGCTAATGGACACATGAAAAGATGCTCAACATCATTCATGATCAGGAAAATACAAATCAAAACCATGATGAGATACCACCTCACACCTGTCAGAATGGTTAAAATTAACAAGAAAGGAAGTAACAGGTGTTGGCAAGGATGCAGAGAAAGGGGAACCCTCTTACACTGTTGGTGGGAATGCAAACTGTGGTGCAGCCACTCTGAAGAACAGTATAGAGGTTCCTCAAAAAATTAAAAATAGAACTACCCTGTGATCCACCAATTGTATTACTAGGTATTTACCCACAGGATACAAAAATACAGATTCAAAGGGGTACATGCACCCTGACATTTATAGTACCATTATCAACAATAGCCATGAGAGCCTATATGTCCATCAACAGATGGAGAAAGATGGTGTATATACATACAATGGAATATTACTCAGCCATCAAAAGGAATGAGGTCATGCCATTTGCAACATGGATGGAGCTAGAGTGTATTATGCTAAGTGAAATAAGTCAGTCAAAGACAGACAAATACCATACGATTTCACTCATACGTGGAACTTAAGAAAGAAAACAGATGAACATATGAGGGGAGTGAGTTGAGAGGGAAATAAACCTTAAGAGACTCTTAATGATAGAAAACAAACTTGCAGCATTGCTGGAGGGGAGGTGGTTGGGGGGTATTAAGGAGGGCACTTGTGATGAGCACCGGTGTCATATGTAAGTGATGAATCACTGAATGCTACTCCAGAAATGAATAATGCACTGTATATTAAGTAAAATTTAAATAAATTTAAAATAAATAAATAAATAAAACCTCCCCATCGTTCACTAGCTACATAATTTAATTTTCAGCTTAACTGTGGGATTAGGGTTTAAATTATTTAAACTAACTTATTAACATACTACATATAGTTCCCCATGAAACAAAAGTATTACCTATAAAAACTTTCACATTGACTTGTGTTTCCTTTTTATCCATGTCCTCATTTCTTTTACCATTAGTTGTTAAGTTTATGCAGCCTAAAGATTAAAATTCCTGAAAAATTAACTATATCTAACTTCTGCAATGCCAAACCTTTACTATCCTTCACACCCAAGAACCAAAACAGCATTAGAGGAAAAGAAGTAGAATTGGTATTTATTAGTTGGCAATATTATATAGTTGGAGAAATTACAGGAGAAAAGTAACCACTGGGCTTAGCATTTAGAAACACCAGTTGGAAAAGAATTTGCCTCACAGGAATTCCAGGGGAAAAAGGAAGAGGTTGTGTGTTGACTTAGGAAAAGCATCTAAAAAGAATACCAGTTCTCTTAATGTGTAGGGGAATTTAAAAATATTTACGTCTCTTATGTTTTAGTATTATGCATTATCCATATATTGCACATATTTTATACTACTGGCTGACATCTTCTTTAAAAAAAAAATCTGACCTACTATTCTGACTTGAAAATGCTGAGAAAGAATTGTTCCCACCAAATTAACCCTATATATTCTTCCACTTCTCTACATTTATACTCATATTTCAGATTCATATGTTAACTTGGTCCCCATACAATACCCACTCTACTCTGCACCCTGTTCAGACACTTTTTTTTTAAAGATTTTATTTATTTATTTGACAGACAGAGATCACAAGTAGGCAGTGAGGCAGGCAGAGAGAGAGAGGGAAGCAGGCTCCCTACTGAGCAGAGCCCGATGCAGGGCTTGATCCCAGGACCCTGAGATCGTGACCTGAGCCGAAGGCAGATGCTTTAACCCACTGAGCCACCCAGGTGCCCCTGTTCAGACACTTTTTATGTTTATATATATACATGCCAATCCATATGTTCATCATACACCATGGACTTCATGGTGAGTCAGCACAAGGAGGGCACAAAGTAATAAACAGACAGTTTTTGTCAGTGAAGGAAGCCAATGTAAGACTAGCAACTACCTCCCCCACTTTTCTTTCTTGCCATCTTGCAGGTCAAGCCTTTATCAGTAACTAACAATAGGGCTTCCACAAATAAGGATCTGGAAGCTCAGAACAGGTCAATGATGTCAAAACTTGCCTTAAAACAGGACCTAGGTAAGGGATCTTTAGAGGTGACTTTAATTGCTAAGATGCAGATTCTCTATCTATGGTTTTTCAGACCATTTCTGGAATTTTTAACACTTGATGGTATTACATAAAGACTGTCTAGGTGAAGTTGTAATCTCTACTCTGTACCTGGCCATGTTCACTCTGTTATGACCAGGGGCTTGGAACCAAACTGAGGCTCATCAGTAAAATAAGGATAGCAATAGAATTGAATTCATAAGGATGTTCT
Source organism: Mustela nigripes (assembly GCF_022355385.1). Classification (NCBI taxonomy): domain Eukaryota; kingdom Metazoa; phylum Chordata; class Mammalia; order Carnivora; family Mustelidae; genus Mustela; species Mustela nigripes. Next base: position 64,038,231 of record NC_081569.1, on the reverse strand, counting down.
CAGAGCTAATGTGGTCATTTGTATCAAGGGCTCAGCACAGTGCCTGGCTCATGGGAAGTGCTCAGTAAATATTAGCCATTATTTGATTAACAAGAGATGGTTGAGTTTTTCCCCAGCTTGATCTCAATAATTATCCACTGCAACAAAGAAGCTGCCACATCAAATTATTCTAGTAGAGCAACAACAGCCCTTCCTTTTAGGTGGCAGGGACAGAATAGACACCTTAATAACTTGCAGATCTCACCCAAATGAAGTTAATTGAGTCCTCTCACTTAAAAATTGTAAGAATTTATAATGTCTTATACATGTGCTCTAAGTTCTGAAAGCAAAGACAGAAAACAGAGAGTGAGAATAAGAGTTAAATTAAAGATCTCCTACCACAGACCTCCAAATCTGCAAGAATAGGGGCTCCACTAAACTGCCAGGTCACTCCAGGACAAGGGCTGGTGGTGATGGGAAATTTAAATCAATGGGCAACATCACTGTCAAGCTGCTACTTGGTAGTTTTAAATAAATTCCATTAGAGAAATCTCCACGTTTTGGAAAAGAGCAAATGTCAGTACTTTCTACCAAATTAGAAAGGAGAAAAGAAGAATGACCCTGCAAATGATAGATAAGTCAGCTTAATGTCACAAACCCTGGGTGACACTGGAGCAGATCATCAAATGATCGATTTATAATCACTCAGAAAATTAAGAGCTAACAAGTGCAACCAAATAGCTTAGGGAACTACAAATTATACCACATTAATTTAACACAAGGGCAGTTTATCTAAACAATGGCAGCAGGCATGAGAGAGCCAGAGTTAAGTCTCTCCTGAGCTCAGTGAAACTTCCAGAGTCTCAGCCTCGGGAGGTTTTCAGAGGCAAACCAGGAGGACATGGTCTGGATCCCAGAACTCTCAGGCAGTTTGTTTGTCCTTAACCCACTGTGACTTAACGGGGTTACTGGTTCCAGAAAAAGTCCTAAAGCCTATTTCCATCCTTTACTGACACAGCGGGAGACCAAAGTGTAATGGAGTAGCTACTATGGGCTAGGAATTATGCACAAATTATCGATAATCTTCCTCCTTCCTCATTTCCTCAATAACACTGCAAAGTAGTTATTTCCTTCACTTGGAAATGGAAAAATACAAATCTGAGAGGGACAAATAAGAGTACCCAAGGTCATATAGTTGGTTAAGTGGCAGAGCTAAGGCTCACACTCAAGTCTGTGTCTCCAGAATCTGGGCCAATGTGAATTGTCAAAACCATAAGCTCCTTCCCTGGAAAGGTGAATCAAAATAATCCATTTATTTTTCTCATACCTCAGGCTATAGAATTTGGTTAAGATGATAGTCAATGATAATCTTAAAGAGAGGAAACAAAGAAGAAACGTGCAGTTTGTACAGAAGGGAATGTAGTATCGGACACTCAGCCCTAATTTTCAGATGATGGTGAGAGAAGAGAAGGAAAGGGGTGCAGAAAACCTTACATCTTAATTTGTGGGTAAATGTATATCAACTAGAGTATCAGTTCCTGCTGCTCCACTGACTGCCCATTTGGCTGCCTCCTCCCCAACAAGAGCTGGACACAAACACACACACTTTGAAATCTGAGACAATTATCCCTATGTGCCATTCTCTATAGATGGCCCTGGTACGGTAGTGTCAGTTAATTTAAAGAAAGATAAGCATAAAATGTAAAACAGCTTAGGCCTTGGAATACTAACATTAAAAAATGCATTATAGATTTAGTTCCAATTTTTCATTTTATAGGTGGAGAGACTAAGATTCAAAGAGGTTAAGTCACGACTTACCCATGATCACACAGATTTTCCCCAGGACGAGAACAAGGTACCTCTCATCTGCTATCTCAGTGCTTTTCCACCACAGCTAAGAAACAAGGAACTGACTCCAGAGTAAATGAATGAATGAATGAACACATGATTCAAAATTTCTCTTTCTTTCACACACACATACACACACACACACACACACACACTCTACAAATAAAAATAAACAGCTACTCATAATGAACAGTTGTGGGGTGCCTGGATGGCTCAGTGGGTTAAAGCCTCTGCCTTCAGCTCAGGTCATGATCCCAGGGTCCTGGGATCGAGCCCCGAATCGGGCTCTCTGCTCAGCAGGGAGCCTGCTTCTGCCTCCCTCTCTGCCTGCCTTTCTGCCTACTGGTGATCTCTGTCTTTCAAATAAATAAATGAAATCTTTAAAAAAATAATGACCAGTTACAAAAAATGAACAGTTACTAGTAATATTAGCAGATATTAACCAACTACAGCAAGGGATTTTGAAAGAAAATATAGTACTTTGAAAGAAAAATAAGGTAATAGATTCCAGAGATTCCGGAGTGTAACAAAAGTAACATGATGACCAAGGGCCCAGATACAATTTTTCCTTTATACGGTAAAATGCTTTTAGAAGATTGTGCAATTTGTTCCCCAAACTTTAAAAGAGAAGTGGTTCAGCTGGAGAGAATTCAGAAAAAAGGAACAGATGATTAACCTTTTTGTGTAAGATCTACTTTTCTTCCTATTAAATAAATCAAGGGTAAAAAGGGGATGGCTTGAGTACTTGATTCAATTTGGTGATAAAAGTGAACTGGATGAGAGGGACAAGATTTAAGATGTCGAAAAGAGATTTAGGTTATTCATAACAACAGCAGCAAAAAAGGGCCCTGACCATCCAGATAATGATGCTCTGGAAAGGTCTATATGGGAGTCCCAAAATCATCTTCAACCTGGAAGCACTTGTCCCTGCTTGAAAGAGACACAGGAAGGTTGTGTGGGGTGAGGACAGGAGCAGAAAAGTGCTGGACCACCCAGTGTCCTGGGCACCTGAAGAGGTGAGCACCACAAGAGAGTAATGCTAATAAGTCAGAGGAGTCCCCTGGCCAAAGGACAGTGACTAATGGGGAAACTCACTCCTCAAGAGGTCTGGGGCAGTTGACACTGGTGGTGGGTAGGGAAATCTTTGCGGAACTGAGCTTGGATCTTGAGAAAAGAGAATGGGAAAAGAAGAGCAGAGAAAAAAACATACAATCTGCAGACTGAGAAACTAGGAGATGAACTGAGGTGCAGGATGCTTTCAAGCTCCTCTTAGCCCCCAATTCTCCCATTACTTAGCCCCCATTACTCCCAAGAGAAATGCTTAGGGCCTCTTTAGGTAACATTCAAAGTGCACACGCAGTAGGCACCCTCCAAATCCTGCTAAAAACATCCAATAAGGAGAGGAACTAACATCACAGTGATCCTGTGACAGATGCTAAGCTTAGTACTCCAACACTTACTCCATCTCTCACTCAGGTCTCCCTGCAATCTGAGCAATACAGGCTTTATCTTTTTTTAAAATAATTTTTTATTATGTTATGTTGGTCACCATACAGTACATCATTAGTTTTTGATGTAGTGTTCCATGATTCATTGTTTGCATGTAACACCCAGTGCTCCATACAATACATGCCTTCCTTAATACCCAGCACCAGGCTAACCCACCTCCCCACATGCTCCCCTCTAAAACCCTCAGTTTGTTTCCCATAGTCCATAGTCTCTCATGGTTTGTCTCTCCCTCTGATTTCCCACCCCTTCATTTTTCCCTTCCTTCTCCTAATGTCCTCCATGCTATTCCTTATGTTCCACAAATAAGTGAAACCATACGATAATTGACCTTCTCTGCTTGGCTTATTTCACTTAGCATAATTTCCTCCAATTCTATCCATGTTGATGCAAATGGTGGGTAGTCATCCTTTCTGATGGCTGAATAATATTCCATTGTATATATGGACCACATCTTCTTTATCCATTCATCACTTGAAGGGCATCTCAGCTCCTTCCACAGTTTAGCTATTGTGGTCATTGATGCTATGAACATTGGGGCTCATATGCCCCTTTTTTTCACTACATCTGTATGTTTGGGGTAAATACCCAGTAGTGCAATTGCTGAGTCTTGTGGTAGCTCTATTTTTAACTTTTTGAGGAACCTCCACACAGTTTTTCTGAAGTGGCTGTACCAACTTGCATTCCCTCCAGGAGTGTAAGAGGGTCCCCCCTTCTGCACATCCTCTCCAACATTTGTTGTTTGTTGCCTTATCAATTTTTGTCATTCTAACTGGTGTAAGGTAGTATCTTAGTTGCTTTCGTATACACTAACAATGTAACTGTAGAAAGAGAAATCAGGGAATCAATTCCATTTACATTAGCACCAAAAATTTTAAGATTCCTTGGAATAAACCTAGCCAAAGAGGTAAAGGATCTATATTCTAGAAACTACAGAACACTTCTGAAGGAAATTAAAGAAGAACAAAAAGATGGAAAACATTCCATGCTCACGGATTAGAAGAATAAAGATGGTCAAAATGTCTATGCTGCCCAAAGCAATCTATACTTTCAACACCACCCAGATCAAAATACCATCGGCATTTTTCTTTTTTGTTTTTGTTTTTTTCCATCTGCATTTTTCAAAGTGCTGGAACAAACAATCCTAAAATTTGTATGGAACCAGAAAAGACCCTGAATTGCCAAGGAAATGTTCAAAAAGAAAAACAAAGCTGAGGACATTACATTGCCTGATTTTAAGCTATATTACAAAATTGTGGTCACCAAGACAGTATGGTACTGGCACAAAAACAGACACATAGATCAATGGAACAGAATATAGACCCTCAACTCTATGGTCAAACAACTTTAACAAAGCAGGCAAAAATATCTGATGGAAAAAAGACGATCTCTTCAATACTAAGTGGCGCTGGGAAAATTGGACAGCTACATATAGAAGAATGAAACTCAACCATTCTCTTACACCATACACAAAGATAAACTCAAAATGGATGAAAGACCTCAATGTGAGACAAGAATCCAACAAAATCCTAGAAGAGAATATAGGCAGCAACTTTTAGACATTGGCCACAGCAACTTCTTTCAAAACGCATCTCCAAAGGCAACAAAAACAAAAACAAAAATGAACTTTTGGGACTTCATCAATATAAAAAGCTTCCACAAGGCAAAGGAAATAGTCAATAAAACAGACAACCCGGGACGCCTGGGTGGCTCAGTTGGTTAAGCAGCTGCCTTCGGCTCAGGTCATGATCCCGGCATCCTGGGATCGAGTCCCACATCGGGCTCCTTGCTCAACAGGGAGCCTGCTTCTTCCTCTGCCTCTGCCTGCCATTCTGTCTGCCTGTGCTCGCTCTCTCTCCCTCTCTCTCTGATAAATAAATAAAATCTTTAAAAAAAAAAAAAAACAGACAACCCATGGAATGGGAGAAGATATTTGCAAATGACGGTACAGATAAAAAAGGCTGGTATCCAACATCTATAAAGAACTTCTCAAACTCAATACCCAAAAAGCAAATAATCAGGGCCACCTGGATGGCTAAGATGGTTAAGCAACTGCCTTTGACTCAGGTCATGATCCCAGGATCCTGGGATCGAATCCTGCATCAGGCTCCCTGCTCTGCTCCTGCCTCTCCCTCTCCATCTCTCATGAATAAATAAATATCTTTTCAAAAAAAAGTCAAAAAATTGACAGAAGACATGAACAGACACTTCTCCAAAGAAGACATACAAATGGTTAACAGACACATGAAAAAATGTTCAACATCATCAGCCATCAGGGAAATTCAAATACATTATCATTTCCTTTTCATAGGTGAAGTTCAAAGAGTCTGTCCCTTAACCAAAGTCAAAAAGCTAGGAAATAATAAGAGCTGAAATTTGAACCCACATCTAATGTCAGATTTTTTTATGCACTAAGACAATAAACCAAGTATATTTTTTAGGCCTTGATTCACTAAGCTAATGATTATGATCAAAATATATTTTTTCCTCTGTGTTTTGTTCTCTTTTCTTTTTCTTTCCCACATGAGGCTCAAGAAAAATCAGAAAAGAGAAGACTATCTTGGAAAATGAGATACAAGACTTTTTGATACAGATGGAACTTCTTGAAAGTACTCAGAATTTTAAAGTTAGCTCTCTTGGGTGTTCTTTTTAATATGCACGTCACAGCTGATAAGGTGTCAGCAGGAAGGAATCATACAATACTTAGAGCAGACATCTGAAGAACATAATTGCCCCAGCTGACATGTGTGACTGCTCTTTCATTATCATGTCAAGAGGACAGTTCAGCTTATAAATTGTTTGCAGTGAAAATAAAATAGGAAGCACTTGCTTAAAGTTTATTATAGCCTTTTAGAGTAACATAATTATGGTTATAAAGTGTTCTTCCTTGGTGTGAACATTTTATTTGTTCTTCAGAGGGTTTCTTTAAGATCAGAAAAGAAAATGTTATTTTGGTAGATGTTAAGCATAAAAGTTCCATTCATGGAAACTTTACCTGAATGTTCAATCATATTCTCTGGAGGACGTAGGCATCCAGGACCTGCTGTGCGCTCTTACACAAATTAAGAACATCTTAGCATTGTTGCCTTGTTGCAATTTTCCTGGGATATCAAGAACCCAAACTAATCTTCAGGACCAGCATCAATATGAAGTAGAATTTAAAGTGAAAAAGGAATGGGATTCTGCAATGCACTACTGGATATTTACCCCAAAGATACAGATGTCATGAAAAGAAGGGCCATCTGTACCCCAATGTTCATAGCAGCATGGCCATGGTCGCCAAACTGTGGAAAGAACCAAGATGCCTTTCAACGGATGAATGGATAAGGAAGATGTGGTCCATATACACTATGGAGTATTATGCCTCCATCAGAAAGGATGAATACCCAACTTTTGTATCAACATGGTCGGGACTGGAAGAGATGATGCTGAGTGAAATAAGCAGAGTCAATTATCATATGGTTTCACTTATTTGTGGAGCATAACAAATAACATGGAGGACATGGGGAGATGGAGAGGAAAAGGGAGTTGAGGGAAATTGGAGGGGGAGATGAACCATGAAAGACTATGGACTCTGAAAAACAATCTGAGGGTTTTGAAAGGGGGGCGGGTGGGAGGTTGGGGGAGCCTGGTGGTGGGCACATATTGCATGGAGCACTGGGTATGGTGCATAAACAATGAATTCTGTTACACTGAAAAGAAATTAAAAGAACAGATCAATTAAAAAAATGTTCTGAGAAGAACAAAACAAAAACTTAAAAAAAAAAAAAAAAAGAAATGGGATTTGTTAGCATCAGGACTGAGGCTGCTTTAACCCCCAAAAAGACAAGACAAGCCAGGAAATAGCTTCCACACATGCTAAAATGAAAGGGCCCTGGGATGGGCAACCCCAAAAATCCATCATTGGCTCTTCACTGTGAATTGATTTCAGGTTATATTTAGTTTTTACACAATTCTAAGGACTAGAAGAGGCTTAGGGACCACCTTGTCCAGACTTCATTTCACAGATGAAATAACTAAGATGCTAAAGGTTGTATACTTTGTTCGGGATGACAGAAGGTAGAACCAGGAGGCAGATCCAGGTCTACTACTCCAACTTCAATCATGTCTCATTTAAAGGGCAGGAATCACTGGACCCCTGGGAGAAGACAAAGGGGAAAATAGGAATCAAGCAAAATAAGTCTTTGGTGCTCCTCATCTCTCTGCTCCCTGTGATGAGTGAAATGAGAAGACACTCATGTGAGAAATTTCTAGGAAATAAGTTCTAGGAAATAATTTCTAGGAAATAAGTTCTCCTAGAACATGTGGTATATGTTACAATGCCTGTATTCCGTAGCTCAGAACTCAGTCACATAGCCTCAAGCAACTTCTAGAGAAAAGTCACTTAGCTATATAGACAGGAGGTGGAGGAAATTGATCTGGGTAAATAGCAATCTCCTTGAAATGTTCTAGTTCCTAGCATTTCATGACATATTTGTTTTCTTATTCTTAGATTGAGAAATCACTGATTGAAGAGGAAGCCAGATCCGCTTGAGAAAAACCATGTAACTGACCATAAGTTCATACAATGAATACTCCCCCAGTTCTTCCCCCAAAAGATCTGAAGCCATTTACTAGGGTAACTGTACACCAGGAAAAGGAATGTCCAGAATATACAAATTTTTTTGAGAACTGTGAGATACAGGATCAGAGCCACCACTGATAATAAGAAACCCAAAATGTCAAGATAATTCTCTGGGCAAGGTGAATGTCTATGGAGGCTGGGTAATAAATAGAGTGTTATACTAATACCATTTTAGAGAGGTCTCAATAGAGCTTCAGACCCACCCTATGGTTATTGCTCAGTTCCAGTGTACAATTGGATAGATATACTTAGCTCCTAGAAGAATCCTCATATTTGTTATCCAATTTATGGAATAAGAGCCAGTATTCTAGGAAAGGCCAAGTGGAGGCCTCTAAAACTGTCCTAGCCTTGATTCAGAGTAACTCACAAACAATACCATATCCCAAAAGGAATTTCAGAGGTTAGCACTACCCTCCAAGGCTTAAGGAAAATAAGGCTGGTACTCTCCATATTCCCCCCATCAGTGTTTAGACACCTGAGAAAACACAACAAAATGTGACAGCCAACAGTGGCCTACCATAAGCTTAAACAGGAAGACCCTTAGTGCAGATGCTATTTCCAGATACAGCATCTCTATTGGAGCAAAACAAAATGGTCTCAGATACCAGTTCTGCTCTTACTGATCTAACAATGTATTCTTCTCTAACTCCATCAATAGAGAGGATAAAAAGATCAAAAGAAAGGCAAGGACAGAATTATACTTTTACTGTCCTGTCCAAACTAATGCCTATTCTCTGTCAAAATATATTCCACAAGCCCTTGATCATCAAGATACTACACAGAAAATATTAGCATTCCTCTAAATTGATGACATTATACTAACTGCACTCATATGGCAAATACTACAGTTGCCCTACAAAGATACATTATGATGGAAGGTACAAGAAAAACCCTATGAAGATACAGGATCCTGCCATATCCATGAGGTTTTAAGGAATGCTATGGTGTAGGGCATATTACATCCCCTCTAAGATAAAAGACACATTCCTTCAACACGCATTTCCTATAATAATTTTCTCATCACCTCATTGAATTTTGGAGGTATTTTCATTATACTTCAAAATATTAGTAGTAGGGATGCCTGGGTGGCTCAGTTGGTTAAGTCACTGTTTTCGGCTCAGGTCATGATCCAGGAGTCCCAGGATTCAGTCCCACATCAGGCTCCTAGCTCCGCAGGGAGTCTGCTTCTCCCTCTGACCTTCTACCCTCTCATGTTCTCTCTCTCCAATAAACAAATAAAATCTTTAAAAAAAATTAGTAGTATACATCACGCTTGATCCATGTTACCAGGTGATTTAAGAAATAAGACAATTTTGAGTGAAATACAGGCTGTGGCACAAGTTTCCTTACCACTCAAGTTGTATGACCCAGATGATCTTAGGTTGCTACAAGGTATCCATAGCAGGATATCATGGATGTGTAAAATCCTTGGCAAGCCCAGATAGAAGAGGTAGAATACACATCCCAATAATCTGGAACATGGCCACGCCTTCTGCAGCAGAGAAGGTCAACTATTTGAAAAATAGTTTCTGGTGTGCAACTGGGCTTAAGTATAGACAGAGTGGCTCCAGAGGGCATGATGAAATTATTTGCATAGAGGTTGCACTTCATGTCCTTGACCTCTATTTGCACTGATGCTTCTCCTTCTGCTCATGACAAACTCCTCCATGACATACCACACAGAGGGGAGAAAATCAAGCTTGGTTCCCAGATGGACTGGGGTATGAAGGAGAGGAAAAAGCAAGTCATGCCTATTGGGCAGATCTGTAGCCAGTACACAATGGTCCAATTTGTATGGAGAGAGAAATGGCTAGAAGGAAGGATAGCCATGAAATCGTGGGTAGTACTTTATGTTCCCATACCCAGTGATATCAGTGTAAAAGGGCATCTGTAGCAACCACAGCCAAACAGGGGCAAAGAAACTCAGGGCACAGTCTTCTAAGGGATGAAGGTCTGCATCATCCCACAGTCAAAGCAACCCAGACCAGCTGAAGGGCTGAATGAGGCTGAGGGAAACTGGTGGTTGAAAAGGTACATTTTTTTTTTAAGATCTTGTTTATTTATTTGACAGAGAGAGATCACAAGTAGGCAGAGAGTCAGGCAGAGAGAGGAGGAAGCAGGCTCTCCGTGGAGCAGAGAGCCTGATGCGGGGCTCGATCGCAGGACCCTGGGATCATGACCTGAGCTGAAGGCAGAGGCTTTAACCCACTGAGCCACCCAGGTGCCCCTGAAAAGGTACATTTAAACATCAGCTGAGACTTCAGGAAGTTGCTGTAATGGAAACTGCCTACCTCACTAACTTTTTTGTCTTAGGTTACTCAGAGATTGCAGCTAGCCACCACCACGAGAGGACTTTGTGACCAATGAGACTTTTAATTCCTCTCTCAGGAGAGAATGGGTGGAATGGTGATCTCACCAAAAAAGGTGGGGGGAGAAGAGAAAGAAAAGAACTATCCCTTTATCCTGTAGTAATATGGGAGCTGGGTACCATGGAGAGCACAATCTGCGTGATGCAAGTAAGAAGCTATTAAAAGCCTTCCTATGTACCACCCAGCTTCCTGAAACTTTCCAGACTCTTCTACCTCTGCATGCTATCTTACCCAGCTTAAGCAGCTGTATCTCCACAGAGCCTCACCTTCTCTCTGAGCCTTGCCTCTTCTTTTTTCTCTCCCAAGTGCTGTCCTGTTGAAGCTGTTGCAGGACCTGAAGTGGTGCCCACAGGCACCAACGCACAGTCAGGAAATGCAGGGAAGTTAACACCCTTGACAATGGGAAGCAAGGGTCATTAGATAAATTCTTCCTCTGTCTCCCTTTTCCCACCCAAGGACAGTTCTGAGACAAAATTTATATAACTACTCAGAGATGTGGTCCCCTGATTTGAGCAATTAATTACACTGATGGCCAGAGGGATAGTATCTTCATACAGACTCCCTCCTTGCCTGTGTTACTCACCTTGGTCCCTCACTCCTGCTACCTGAGATTGCACTTCCTAATAAAATCACAGCAGAGAAATCTGCCTGAGCTTCTGTTTTCTTGGCAACTGAGAAAGGCTAAGACAGTTACTAGATTTCATGTTATTATTGTTGTTGTTGCTGTTGTTATAATGACCCCCTAATAGATTTGTTGAAAATATAATTATTAACACACTTAAACTGCTTAGAAGCAGTGCCTAAACACTGGCTATCATCATCAACATTAACCTTTATGAATACTGTTACCTCCCAGTCACATTTCTTGCCTTGGCCTCTGACCTCCTCAAACTATATTCTATAAAAATTGGACTTTTCCATAAATGAAAGAATATGCTCTAAGGTGCCCCTTCTTGCACTGATTTCAATAGGGGAAGAGAGAGAGAAAAAGTGCTAGAAGGTGCAAGAGAGGGTAGATTGGGACCATGATGAGGTGGTCCCCAAAATGTCCAGACTATTCCAAACCTTACTAATATCCCTCCCTATCCAAACTCATGCATCACTAACTGTCTACACCAAGCAAGGCTGCTTTTGATTTTATGGTGTTTTACAAAATTAATACACACATGCCCATGCACACACACAAATAAGTTTTGTCTTCGTATCTCTCTTGAAGAACCTACTTAAATACTTAAATATCCCTCCTGATGTCCTGATTCAGGCTGAGCAGACTCTGGTGTTTGATTAGTGTTTATTTCTTTACTTCTGGGAAGACTGAGCAGGATTTCTTCTCACTGTTCCCCCATGGCACCGCTTCTTTCCACTCTCAGTTGTTCATCTCACCTGCCCAGATTCATAACAAAGCACGAGCTACTTGTATCTAGCATTTCTTTTTTCACAATTCCATGGCTGCTTTTCTTCAATTAAATAAGACTTTTCTTAGGCAGAGAAATCTACCGTTTTATGGAAGAAGTACAAAAGAGAGCCAAAGGCTCCTAAGTCTTCATAAAATACTCTGCTCCATCCTACAGCCATCTTGGCCACTCTGGCTCGGCTGGGCACACTGTCTTCACTGCAGAACCCGGTCTTGAACACTGTGAGAGGAATCTGTGTGTGTTAGATCAGGGGAGAGAATCGGTCAAAAGTAACAAAGCTAGCAAATATTCCCCCAAGTACCTTCAATCCCAGACTTTGTGTGGTCCACACTCACGGCTTGGGCTGAGTGTAGGGAGTTTACAAGTAAATGATGTGGGGTAGCAGATAAGGTCCTTCTACATTACCCCCGCATTTTCCTTTAATAATTTTACCTTGTCTGTTTCATCAGTGTTCATGTCACAAACTGCCTGCTTCTGGGACTGGATCTTGCTCTTTTAATTTTCTTTCACCATTTTCAAAATTAAAGGGACTCTATTTTTACTTTAGACCTTCCTTCTTCCTGCTCTCACCAGATTGTTTGGAATATAAGCTGTCAAGAAGGAACAAAACTTGCTTTCTCCACCTTCAGTATTATTAAGCTTTGCAATCAAAGGAGATAGCATTGTTACTAGGGCTTTCTTTGCACATATCAAACTCTAGGCAAGATGAGACCCATGGGGCTCAGCATGTGCTGCAGGGCTCCTTGCCAACTTTGTTATCTATGTGGCTCACTTAAGCTTAGATGAGAGATTCCTCACCTAAGAAGGGTCTTCTCCTTGAGGATCTGTAAACAGTAATCACTCTCATGGATTTGTTTGAACATCAGAAATTTTAAATATTGGGGGGCAAAATTTAAAGACCTTCAGCCTTACTGCTCTAAAAAAATGGTAATTTCAGAAATATCATTCTGATGCTTTGATAATAGATACAACTGGAGTCATACTATTAAGGGTTAAATGTACAATGTACAACAGAAGGAAGTTCTGACTTTTAGCTCAAACCTGAGAAGCCTATCTTTTTGCACATGAGGACAATCACTGTATTGTCAATTATGAATGAATGGCAGCAAATTCTGGATTCATTGGAACTCTAAATGCAGAATTTTTGGAACCCATAAACTTTTTCAGGAAAAAAAAATCACAAAGAAATATGTCTTCTCTGTAGATTCTCTACCCCCAAATCAAACGCCTCTTTTTTTTTTTTTTAACACCTCTTTTCCCCCCAGTCACCTATATCCTGTTTTAGTTAGGTTTATCTGGTTCCAAGAAATAGAAACTCACTCCAAGTACTTCAAATAATTCTAGGCTCATTCAAAGGATGAGCAATCGCAGGAATCCAAGAACAAGCAAAATCTAGACCTTAGGGCAGGTGATTATGCATCCATAGTAACTCTAGGGAGAAGAATTTCATGGATCTTCATTAAGACATATAAGATGATCTGTCAACACTGCTTAGCAACTTCCCATGTGTCCATGTCTCTCTACCAACTTGCTTCCTCACCCTCTGCTTTCCTTCTTTCTCTCCCCAGTGTCAACGCCTTTGGGGACTTCAATTTTTTTCCCTCATTTGCTTCCATCTCCCGAAGGGAGAAAGAAGGAAGAAACATGAGATTCTGCTCTCAGCTTGCAATAGTTCAGTCTCCATTTCCTGATGCAAACTCTCAGAAGAGTCTGATTCAGCTCCATCAATTTGTTGTTGTTTCACTGTTTCTATCAGGACATATTATAGTATAGGTAGCTGGCTAGCCTGTAGACTGGCTGCTTTGAGGTCATGTGGCCACCTCTGATCCAGTCTACAGTCACACCATACAAAGACTATCATAGTGCCCCAAACAGACCATTGAGCCTAGCAGGGAATCTCAGTGTGGTAGCCACAATGGCTGATTTGGGAACCTCAAGCCCTTACATTCCTTTAGATAGAACTTAACACTTAGTCATGCATAATGCTATGTTGTTAACTAATTTTTTCATGTATTTATATCTTTTACTATCTTATAAACTACATGAAGGCAGAGGCCATTTTTTAGAGTTCTGTGTTCTCTATAGCACCTGGCACAGGGTTGAACTTACACAGTAATATTAGCTTACAAGCTTCATAAGAAACCTTGTTAAAACAAACAAAAACGGGTTGTCCATTCAACCAAATCTCCATATGCCTTCTATATCCTCTAATTCTGCATCATAATTTTAGTAATTACTGTATATACTTGTACACCGACTTGTCCACCAAGATTTGAGGTTGTATAATCATTCATTTCCCAATAACAAAGCGAAGACCCTAGAAGTTTCTGGAAAGAAGAACTTATAGGTTAATTCTTTACTATAAGAGAAAAGAAGATTCAATTTAGGTTGAAATAAGAGTCCATGTGTAACCCTGAGTCAAACTACTTTAATAATACCTTTAGGCATTCTAGTTTTTTTGTAGTTCTGCTAATATTTGACTTCCCTATGTGTGCCAGTTGCTTAATGTTTCCTAAAGGCCTAAAAGAAGACCCAGAAGTGATACAGTCATAAAACAATACTGCTCTCTTCTCTCTCTTTGTGTTCAAGTAGCCACTAGACACAGAAAGATGATGTTGACTTGCTCTGCCTCAGAACTCCTAGACTTATGAAATTCTAGAGTTGGAAAAACCCTGGTAGTTCACTCACTTTTAAAACTGAGAGAAGATATGGTGTAGCAGTTAAGACTATGAGTTTAGAAGTTATTCAGGATTGGACTCAAGCTCAGCACTACTACTTACTGGCTGATGGTTGTGGGCAATTAATTAAACATTTTTAAGCTAGGGAATTCTCTTCTAGAAAATGAGATTTGAATAAAATAGTACATGTAAATTACTTAACCAGGTGCCTGGATCATAGGAAGTGTTCAGTAAATGTTAGTTGATTTTAATTATATAATCTATTTTCTTTAATTTACAAATGAGGAACTGAAGGCCAGGGATTAAAGTGAACTAGCTAAGGTTGTATATCTGCATACTAACAAAGGTAGGTCTTAAACAACTGAACAAGAACTGAATGAAATCTTTCCTCTAGAAAACAAAGCTCCTTTCTGATCCATGTTATAGGCCAATGAATGGATACTCCAAACAAGAAAGGAAAACTACATACGCTGAGTATTTCCTCTCTGTCTGATACAACCAGATACAAAGTGGCAAGTAAAAATATAAATAAGGGGCGCCTGGGTGGCTCAGTGGGTTGAAGCCTCTGCCTTCAGCTCAGGTCATGATCCCAGGGTCCTGGAATCGAGCCCCACATTGGGCTCTCTGATCAGTGGGGAGCCTGCTTCCTCCTCTCTCTCTGCCTACTTCTCTGCCTACTTGTGACCTACTTGACATCTGTCAAATAAATAAATAAAATCTTTTAAAAAAAATTATATATATATATATATATATGAATGAAACAGTCCTGGCTTCAATTCACTTAAAATTGATTTGAAGAGATGAAAGATAATCCTAATTAATTAATAAGATATTTTCTAACTCAATGCCAGATATGTGGAACAGGTTTGCTAAGAATGAAAAGGTGAGACTTGTCACTTCCCTGGAACAATCAGAGAAAACTTCTTGATAAGAATGGGTCATGGTGAGACACCTGGTTGACTCAGTCAGTTGGGCGTCTGTTTTCAATTCAGGTTATGATCCTCAGGGTCCTGCGATTGAGCCCCATGTCGGGATCCCTGCTCAGCAGGGAGCCTCTACCTCCCTCTCCCTCTGACTGCAGCTTTCCCCTTGAGAGCCCTCTCTCTCTCTAATTATTTAATTAATTTATAATTAATTATTTTTAATTAATTTTTAAAAGACTGGGTCTTAAGATGAGGTTTCTAATTGGGCAGTGGAAATTCAAGGAAGGGGGAAAGCATGAGCAGGATTACATTTAGCTACCAGAAAGGGAGTCCCTGAAGTCTTCATTTTCCATCTAATTCAGAAGCTCACAGGGATGTATTCTTTGTATCAATGAAATCTCACTTATACAACATATTTTTGAGAAATAAAATTTCATTTCTTTCAGAGATTACACTTTAAATCCTTTTCCATTACTTTGATTCACCAGACACTCTCATAAGTGAGTGCAAAATGTAAATAATCCAGGAACAAAAGTCATGTATATAAATTAAGCACTCTAGTGATGTCAGGGAACTGTGCTTCATTGTCATTAGATAAACATTTCCTTTTTAACCACTAATTTGCTTAAGAGGCCTCCTTTTCTAAAGTAAATCTTTATAAAAATATATTTCAATCCGTCTTTAATTAGTTCTGGGATCTGTGTCTTCTTTCTTTGCGGACAAGCCCCACATTAGAGGGCTCTCATAATCTGTGCGTGTGCTGCATTCTGGAGGATGGAACCATATGCTCAGAGTGTTGCCTCTGACATGTATATCAGCTGCTCCATCAGCAGATGGTTCCAACACTCTCCTAAGCCACTGCTTCTAGGTGGCACAGTATGTGTGGTAAGGAAAGAGCTACTGGTGCAACTCTGGTGAGGACCATGGGGCTCTGGGCTACTCAACTCATGTAGCTTGCTTGTGCCTCCTGGTCCTACTTGCTCTAGATCCTAGATGTACCACTTCCAACTCAAAGTGGAATATTGCTGAGTATATCTAATTTTATGACTTGGTGGTTCAACAGGACATAAATGGTGGGAAATTCTGAACTTAGAGTTACTTAGTGGTCCTATGACCAATTTTTTGTCTTTACAAGGCACTATAGGGGTGCCAAGAGCTGTTTTGCCAAAGGTGCTATGGGCTTACTCCAGAAACACAGGGTGTTTGCATTTTTATTCTCATACTGAAAGAGTTTGCTAGATCAAATAGTCCAAGAAATAAGGCTGCTTGTGCTGCCAACTGGACATTGGCAATGCCTCTCTTGTAGAATGACAGTCTTTCATATCACCAGGTATATGGGCTTAAGCATCATTCCTAAATTTGTAATGTGGCAGAATCCTAGAGGAGAACATAGGCAGTAATCTCTTCAATATCAGCCACAGCAACTTCTTTCAAGATATCTCTCCAAAGGCAAAGGAAACAAAAGCGAAAATAATGTCGTACCTTCAAAACCTCACTGTGATCAACGAGTTAACTTCTATGAAAGTTTCTCCTACTACCAGGCCTAATCTGCAAAGTAGAGCAAACGGTGAAATTCTTAATGATGCTAGTACCTTTTACAAGTGCCTCTCTGGGGTGCCTGGGTGGCTCAGTTGGTTGAGCATCTACCTTCAGCTCTGGTCATGATCCTCAGGTCCTGGAATGGAACCCCTTATCAGGCTCTCTTCTCAACAAAGGGGATGTTTCTTCCTCTCTTTCTCTGCTCCTCCCCCCATTCATGCTCTCTTTCTCAAATAAACAAATAAGATATTTTTTTAAAAAAATTTTAAAAGTATCTTCCTGATAGCCTTGGAAAACCATGTGTGCCCTCAGACCCTTCCCACGGAATAGAATCCTCTAGTGGATCTTATGGTTTCATCTAATAATATATCCAGTCCAGCAAGTCCACTTCCCTGAGACTTGTTTTCTTCTTCTGGTATCCACAATGGCAATTCTAGCATTTCCACTTCACTCAACATGGGCCATCATTTTCTCTTGCCTCTATAAGCCATCCTAGCAGTGAGTCTTTGCCGAGGTAGTAAATTATCTGTCCAAAGAAAAGGCCTTCAAGCCAGTAAACTCTTTCATATCCAATGTTATGTTCTGGCACCTCAAGAGCACTCAAAATCTAGTACCATGGTACTCCAGTAGCTTTTGTTGGTACATGCTGACTAGATCCTACAACTCCTTTAGAGTTCTTTAGTGTCTTTCCTCCCTTATCAGACCCAGGACATCCCCATCTGGGGCATGCTGTGATTTGATGCCAAGCATCCAAGACAGGAGGTTTTGGGCATATCTTGATGAGGCTGGTGAGAAGCCTGTTACCTTAGAGAAGAATGGCCAGCAATGGCTTCTCACATGAAAGGGATATATATTAGCTCTTAATAGGGAAAGGGATAACCTCTGAAAGCTCTGAGAATTCAGAGGCATTTGAAGAGCCAAAATCTGACAGACAGGCAACAGATTACCCCCATCCCATGTGTTGGGATGGGGACAGTTTTCTCAACCAGGATCCTGACCTTGGAATAACAGACCTGCTTCAAGCATATAACTAGTTGTGTCTGAAGCTCTGGATTCTATTTAAGCGGGACTTTGGACTGTTTATACTCTCCCAATGCTGAAGATAAGGCCTCTTTTTAAGCTATGGAAAAGGATTTCTTTTTTTTTTTTTTTTTAATTTTATTTATTTATTTGACAGAGATCACAAGCAGGCAGAGAGGCCAGCAGAGAGAGAGGAGGAAGCAGGCTCCCCGCTGAGCAGAGAGCCCGACGCTGGGCCCGATCCTAAGACCCTGAGATCATGACCTGAGCCGAAGGCAGAGACCCAACCCTCTGAGCCACCCAGGCGCCCCTGGAAAAGGATTTCTTATCTCCTTAGTTATCAACTTTTAACTGCCTTCAGCTTTTCATTATCCCTCTAACAAACATCAGTATTACTTAATAACAACCAGCCAATTCCATTTTTCTTGTATGAATTCTTTCCCCTTGCCCTTTTCCAATGCCTAAACCACTGCAATGGAACATTCTCTCTCAATTCACCAGGGAAAGTTTTTGCAATTGGGCCAACATCTTATGCCAGACACTAATCTGTGCCCCCCACATACCACCTGGGATAAGAGACTCATTGCCAATCAGGCACTGAGTGATCAAAGCCCAAAACCTCATCTTACCACCTGTTTTCTTCTAGCACTCCAGGAACCAGTGTGTCATTGGGGTCCTCTGGGATGCAGGTGTTGGGACAGAATTAAGAGAGCAGATGGATGAGTAATACTCATGAAAAGAGAAGTTAAGAAGTAGGATTGGGCAGAGAGAAAAGGAGACTATAGTGCATACTGGACAAACTCTCTGCCTGCCCAGTAAGAACTTTTGAAGCAAAGGCTGCCCATTATGGGAGTCCTGGCTCAAAGGCTGAGGTGGACCTGAAGAAGAAAATAGCAGGAGGCTGCCAGTGAGCCACACTTCTTACACTGAGCAGCAAATCCTTTCTTGAAAAGGGATCCAAACAATGCATCTCTCTGTCTGCCTCTATGCTAGCTAAAATAATAAGGTTTTATATTATATGTGGGCCTGAATATATATTGATCTAATTAAGGCCAGACTGCTCCTCATGGAAATTTGAATGAATTCTACATGTTTTAATGAGTCCCTCAACCCTCTCTCATCTCCAAAAGCCTCTAAGTTCCTCTGAGTCTTCTCCTAGTGTGTACCTGGATATCATCTTTGACATCTCCATGTTGAAGGAGATTGAGAATAACCCTAAGAGAGACTAGCAAATTTAAACAGGACCCTGACTTCTGAAACTATGTATCATTTTCTAACTAGCTTGCTCTGAAGAGGAAGTCAAATGACTTACAGTTGGGTCAATTAAAAACAAACAAACAAACAACAACAACAACAACAAAACCTACTCATGGCTGCAATTCTCTAATCAGACTCTGTGTGAGTGTCAAAGAGCTCCCAAGTTACCATTTTGCAGGTTTAACTACACTGGTCATAGTAAAAAGAGATAAAGTAACATCCTAAGCTCTGACTTTATGATGTTTGCAGTATTTCTGAGCATGTGTAGGAAATTCTACAACACTGAGACTAGAGTAGGGAGGAAATTCATGCTATAAATCCCTGCTTGAGAGCTATTAGTCAAAGGAATAGCAACTCAGGAGCAAAAACAATACCATTTTCAGGAGCCACCCCAAGTGTTGACATTGTGGGGAAGCTCTGAATAGTCTCAAAAAGAGTGAACTGCAAGCCCATAAGAACTCAAGTCTCTCCTTCTCCCAAGGAGAAACGTCATGAATTTAAGAATGTGTCCACCCCCAGGCCCACACACACCCTTAATAATCTTCTCAGCTCTTTGAAGAATTTGGCCTTCAGGATGACAGGAGGTTTAGGGAGCTTTCCCTTCCCTTAAACTTTGTAGTAGCCCAATAACACCACATCAATGATAGGAGCAGCTCCAGTCTTGTTTGGGGCAGCACCGACTTGTGTCTGCTCACAGAGTAAGGTTCACAGCATATCAAGGTTGAGAGTTAAGTGGAAGCTCTGGTGACCTGGAGAGTATTTGTCAAAGTTGACCCTGCAGTGATACAGATCACCAGCATTATCCCCAGCCTCCTGGGGACTTCCAGCACTTGCCAATTTGGCCATGGTCATGATTCATGTGGCGCTGAAGTTTCTGGGTCTCCCTCAGTCTGGATGGCATGTGGGCAGCCCATATGAAAGGGTAAAACAACATTTTTGGATGCTCTGTGGCCCCATAGAGGAACAGAGACTGAGAAGAGTTGGAGAGGATCAGGAATGGCTAGGTGAAGTGCCTCCTGAGCTCGGGAAGGATCACATGGGACCACAGGACACTGACCATGGATATTTCACTATCTTTACTTCAGAACTGTAGAATCACCAGTGAGGCTGATGGCTCAAGGGGCCAGGAGACAATCAGTTTTTTTTCCTATAGGAAAAGTGAAATGAATAGCCATTGTCCATATTCCCAAGACCATGGAAAGTGAACTCACAAGGGCTTTGAGGGTAGAAATAAAGCCAATTATTGAGAAAAACCAGCAACCTCAAGGTCACAGCAGAAGCAGCCACTCAGGAATAGCAACATAATTTGTGGGTCCCAATTAGAATTAAATTAGAATGTGGGTCCCCCTTGCTCAAAAATTATTAAGCATTTCAAAATGCAACAACTGAGCATGAAGCCAAGTGCAGGGTCCTTCTGAGCAAGGGGCCCCTGCAGATGCACGGGTTGCAAACTCATGAACCCACCCCTGAAGAAGTCAGTTGTATTAGTTATTTACTGCTGGGGAAGGAGAATTAGGCCCTACCTTTGAAGAAAGTAGCATCCAAAAAAAGGGGGGGGTGCATGTTTGAAAACTTCCACAGCTGTCTTCTGGTCAGAAATTATTTACATTCCTCCCACATGCAAAGCAGATTCACCTCCCAAGATCCCTCAAGAGCCCCCTCCTTTTATGTCATCAACTCAAAGTCCAGGACACTGGCATCTGAGTCAAGTCCAAATGAGCAGGACCAAAAATCTATCCATTGCTACATCACAAATTGCCCCAAAATTTAGTGAATTAAAACAATAAACATTTCCTATCATCATTACTACAGTTCGTATGGTCAGGAATTCAGGAGCAGCTTAACTGGGTGGTCTGGCTCAGGAACTCTCATGGGCTTGCTGCCAAGATGTCAGTGAGGGCTGCGATCATCTGAAGGCCTGACTGCGGCTAGATGGTCCACTTCCGGATGACTCACTCAACGTGACTAGTAGCAGGCAGGAAGCCTCTATTTTTAGCCACACAAGTCTTTCCATAAGGCTGCTTGAGTAGGCAAACAGCCTCTCCCCAAAGCAGATAATCCAAAAAAAGAGAACAGGAAGCTGAAATGCCTTTTGGGTCCTGATTTCAGAATCTCACACCATCACTTCTGCCATATTACATGTGTAAGGAGCAAGCCACTGAGTCCCGTTCCCATTCAAAGGAAGGATATTTAAGTTCACATATGCAAATGAGGGAGAGACGAGAGATAGCTAAGAATTTTAAGGCCTACTTTAAAGTCACCAAACTGACCATCTCAGAACTTAGACAAAGTGTTCTTTTACTCAAAAACACTCTCATATAAGAATATTATTCATAGGCACATTAAAAAAGCAATAGTAGAAAAAAAAAAAAAAAAAGCAATAGTAGAAAAAGCAGTGGACCCAAGAAAGATCCTAAAGCCCTCAAATGCAGACAAGAAAGAGCTGCCTGACATTCCAGGAGTTTAAAAAGCCATTTCCCCTTTCACTGTTGATACCATTCTTTCTGCTTAAACTAACCTCAGTCTGTCTTGGGTTGGGGTAAGCTCCTGTGACCCTGAAACAAAGGAAAGATGGTTATATATGGGCATAATACCTGCAATCTGACTTCATGAATGCCACAGACCCAGCAGAAAAAGCCAATTAGCAGAGTAAGAGCAGGGAGTGACTGCTGCTTAGGGCCACATGAAGACAGCCTTCTACAAAGAAAAGCATGCCTGTGGTAGGGGGAGTTTTCTTTGTTGTCTTTCCTATCCCTCCTTCTGTACCTTTTCTCTTCCACAAGGTGGTGGATTCTTTTCCCCAATGTTACTCTCTGACGTGGAGAAGCAAGAGATTGAAGCAATCCAAAAATAACCTGAAGACCTCAGGCACCTATATATCCAGGTTTCTAGTGAGTAAGAACCAGTAACATAAATACAAATAAGAGATAGAACCTCCAAGATATCACCAAGGATTGGTGAGAGACCATTGAGGAGTAGCATAATGAATCAAGAAATCTGTTGGGAAATCTACAAGCCAGGGGGAAGAAAAACTTTAAAGAAATACTTAATGTTTTCTAAAACGATGAGATACAAAAGTGATACAATTTTGAGGCAACATCAAGCAACATATCTGGATAATATTTTGCTAACAAAGATTATAAAAGTTGCAAAAATAGTATAGTGGAAAGAAACTAAACATCAGGAAACTTGGGCTATAATTTTGGTTTTGCATCATTTACTTGTGTGATATTGGACAAAACATTTGCCACTTTTAATCTCATTGAGAGAGGAAAGAGAGAGAGAAAGGGAGAGACTGAGATTATATGAAATTGTATCTCCCCTAATTTTCTCATAGGATGTTTTAAAGGAGTAAATAGTATGTAGGAAGAGACTAAGCAGCAGATCTACAATGAATTAGAGATCCAGAAATATTTTTCTATGCATGTTGGAAGAAACCTGTACTTCAGGGGATGCAATGGATTGAATTTTTGTTTCCCCCAAATTCATATGTTGAAACCCTAATATCAATGTGATGGTGTTTGAAGGTGCCTTTTGGAGGTAGCTGGGTCATGATAGTGGAGCTCTCATGAATGGAATTAGTACCCTTATAAGAAGAGGCCAGAGAACTAGCTAGCCCTCTCCGTCATGGGAGGATAAATGGGAGAAAACAGTAGTCTGCAGCCTTAAAAAGGACTCTCTCATCAGAACCTGATCACACCCGCGCCCTGATCTCAGACTTTCAGCCTCCAGAACTGTGAGAAGTAAGTTTCTTTTGTTTGTAAACCACTCAATCCCTGGTAATTTGTTAGGACCCCAAACTAAGACAAAGTTTAAGACCTCCCAAGCAATGGGGGAAAAAAATACAGATCAATTAACTCTTTAAGTAATGCATTGATAAGAGAAGGGAAGGTTTCCAAACAATCCCACAGCTCCACTCACTATTGTTAAGGAACTTAAATCTCCTTTGTCTGTGTCACCTGGAAAAATCTTAGGGGTCGTACCAAGGATCTTAAATCTCAGAACTCTTGAATTAAAAAGCCATACCTGGACTTAGTAACCGGACCAGGGAAGTACAGTGCTGTGATTTAAAAGGTAGCCACCCTAACAATGAATCTTGGAGCACTACATTAAAAACGAATGACACACTGTATGGTGACTAACATAACACAATAAAAATAATAATAAATACATAAATTAATTAAATAAAATAAAGGTAGCCACCCTAGATCATTTGGAGTCCAGGAAACTGTAACATGTAAAAACATGGCAGCTCCACACACAGAGATAAGAATTATGGGAATAGAAAAATAGGCACTGCCAGAGGGCATCTGGGTGGCTCAGTCAGTTAAGTATCTGTCTGTGGCTCAGGTAATGATCTGGGGGTCCTAGGATCAAGCCCCTCATCAGGCTCCCTGCTCAATGGGGAGTCTGCTTCTCCATCACCCTCTCCCTCTGTGTGTTCTCTCATTCTCTCTCTCTCTCAAATAAATAAAATATATTTTTTTAAATGAAAAGAGGCATTTCCAAAGGAAGATAATGAGGGAAACAAAGCAAGAGAAATGTAGTTTAAATTAAATCTCCTTACAGTTTGCAGGCCACTGAAAAATACCTGAAATATGCAGTGTGTGACCTTCCTCAAGGAACTCAGGGCAGCCTTAGTGCCTTAATATTTATGTTTTATTAAAGAATAAACGTAACCTTATCTTAATACCAGCTAGCCCCTCAAGGTCCTGAAGCCCCTGCTTCCCAGTTCCTTAGAGACTTACACTAGCCCTAACCTCCACTAATTAAAAAAATATATAATCAGTCACTTCTCACAATCCCAGGGCAGCCCTCTCTAACCATAGGTGTCCTGTCCCTGTGCTACTTTAACCACCTTTTTGCACTAAAAACATCTCAAGAATTCTTTTTTGGCCATTTGCTCATGAACCCAAAAATTTCCAAATTTCATCAAAGAGCCACATAACTGAGAAGAGGGAAGGAACTACAGGTCAAAAAACCCCCCAGTAGTTGTACTTTTCAGAAAAAGAAAGAAAAGAGAAAACAGTTCACACAAAGTAAAATGCTGAGATCACTGAAGGGAACTGAAAATATAAGGTCAGTGCATCCCACACCCTAGCTTCAAACACCACTAAGAAAGGTGCAGGGAGAGTATGTCATACCCTCTGCAATTGACCACAAATAAAGCAATGCTCCTGCCATCCCAATATGGGTAATATCAAGGGAGAAGTATTTAGGGTAGGGAAAATGGCACCCAGCCATGAAAAGGGAGCCACAGGTGGCAGGAATGCCATGAATGAGCTAGAGGAGACAGGCATTTAGGGACACTCACAATGACTCTTGAGATGATTCTGGAGGAATTTGGGAACAAAGACAGCAGAGACTTTGCAAGTACTGCTGCAAGTCAGACAAAAATGTAACATTGATTTATGCCTTAATTATATTGCCTAGGCTGTTGTTGCTTGGGAAACCACTGACTACTAAAATAATAATGCCAAAGAGCTAAACAAATTAAAAGTATCAATTTTAGAAATGATAGGAAACATCTATCAGAAGGAGGCAGAAGGGAGCTGACATTTATAAAGCATCTACCCTATGCAAACTCTGAACCAGCAAAATGACATTAGGTCTCATCGAATCTTCAGAAACCCTCAGAGTGTAGAATATAAGCTCCTTGAGGGCTGAGTTTTTGTTTCCTCATTGCTGTATCCCCGGCACTTAAAACAAATCCTGCAACTTAAAAAGCACTCAATAAATATTTGCTGCAAAGTCCTAATAAACATAATTGTCTCCATTTCTCAGGTGCTAAAACTGAGATTCGGATAGAATAATTAAATTGCTGAAAGTAAAATAAAATTTTTAACCCAGGCTGACTGACATCATCAAAGCTGAACGCCCTCAGAAGCCATTTTCTTTTTTTTTTTTTATTTGATTTGATTTTTTCAGTGTTCCAAGATTCATTGTTTATGCACCATATCCAGTGCTCCTTGCAATACGTGCCCTCCTTAATACCCACTGCCAGGCTCACCCATCCCTCCACTCCCCTCCCCTCCAAAACCTTCAGTTTGTTTCTCAGAATCCACAGTCTCTTATGGTTCATCTCCCCCTCTGATGTCTCCCCAACTCACTTCTCCTCTCTTTCTCCCAATATCCTCTGTGTTATTCCTTATGCTCCACAAGTGAAACCATATGATAACTGACTCTCTCTGCTTAACTTATTTCGCTCAGCATAATCTCCTCCAGACCCAGTTTCTACTAAAAGCAGAACTTCCAAAAAATTGCTGACCCCATTTGCTATTTAAACAGCACATCTCCAAAAAGAATTGGAATAATCTAGTGTGTAACTTGTCCCACTATTTATTTCATCTTTCGAAAAGTTAAGGAAACTGATATTCCATATTTTGATCAATAAAAAAGTAGTAGTCCATGAAAGAGTTGTAATAGAAGCAACCATTTTATGTGTCATAACAAATGATGGGAATAGTGTCTATCACTGGGCATGTAACCTAGACACTTCCTGAATGTAAATGAAATCCCAGAGCTAGACCATTTAAAAAGGAAGATACTCTTCCAAGATTACAGATTCTCAGAAAGAAAATTCTACCATTCTAAATTTCCAAAGCAGGAAAGAATATCCAAAGGAAAAAGGACAGTTTCTTTAACAAATGGTGTTGGGGAAATTGGACAGCCACAAGCAGAAGAATGAAACTGGACCACTTCCTTACAGAATATACAAAGATAAACTCAAAATGGATAAAAGACCTCAACATGAGGCAGGAATCTATCAAAGTCCTAGAGGAGAACACAGGCAGCAACATGTGTGACCTTGGCCACAGCAATTTCTTGCTAGACATGCCTCCAAAGGCAAGGGAAACACAGGCAAAAATGAACTACTGGGACTTCATCAAGATAAAAAGCTTCTGCACAGCAAAGGAAACGATCAATAAAACTAAAGAGCAACCTACAGAATGGGAGAAGATACTTGCAAATGACATATTAAATCTAGTATCAAAGATCTATAAAGAACTTATCAAACTCAACATCCAAAAAACAAAGAATACAGTCAAGAAATGCGCAGAAGACATGAACAGAGATTTCCCTGAAGAAGACATATAAATGGCCAACAGATACATTTAAAAATGCTACACATCACTCAGCATCAGGGAAATACAAATCAAAACCACAATGAGATACCACTTTGCACCAGCCAGAAAAGCTAAAATTAAGAAGACAGGAAACAACAAATGTTGGCAAGGATGTGGAGAAAGGGGAACCCTCTTACATGTTGGTGGGAATGCAAGCTGGTACAGCCACTCTGGAAAACAGTATGGATATTCCTCAAGACCTTAAAAGTAGAACCACCTATGACCCAGTAACTGTACTACTAGGTAATTACCCCAAAGATACAAATGTAGTGATCCAAAGAGGCTCCTTCACCCCAATGTTCATGGCAGCAACGTCCACAATAGCCAAACTGTGGAAAGAGCCCAGATGTCCATTGACAGCTGAATGGATAAAGAAGATGTGGTGTATATATACAATGGAATATTACTCAGCCAGCAGAAAGGATGAATACTTACCATTTACATCAATGCAGATGGAACTGGAAAGTATTATGCTGAGTGAAATAAGTCAGTGAGAGAAAGACAATTATCATATAGTTTCACTCATATGTGGAATATAAGAAACAGCACAGAAGACCATAGGGGAAGGGAGGAAAAACTGAAGGGGAAGTCCTCAGAGAGGGAGAGAAACCATGAGATTCATTGTTTATGCACCACACCCAGTGCTCCATGCAATACGTGTCCTCCTTAATACCCACCACTAGGCTCACCCATCCCCCCCACCACCCTCCCCTCCAAAACCCTGTTTGTTTCTCAGAGTCACAGTCTCTCATGGTTCATCTCCCCCTCCAATTTCCCCCAACTCACTTTTTCTTTCCTTCTTCTAATATCCTTTATGTTATTCCTTATGCTCCACAGGTAAGTGAGACCATATGATAATTGATTCTCTCTGCTTCACTTATTTCACTCAGCATAATCTCCTCCAATCCCAACCATGTTGATACAAAAATTGGGTATTCATCCTTTCTGATGGAGGCATAATACTCCACCTGTCTATATGGACCATATCTTCTTTATCCAATTCGTCTTTTGAAGGGCATCTTGGCTCTTTCCACAGTTTAGTGATTGTGGGCATTGCTGCCATAAACATTGGGGTATATATGGCCCTTCTTTTCACTGCATCTGTATCCTTAGGATAAATACCCAGTAGTGGCTGTATTTGCAGGGTCATAGGGTAGGCTCTATTTTTAATTTCTTAAGGAATCTCCACACTGTTTTCCAAAGTGGCTGCACCAACTTGCGTTCCCACCAACAGTGTAAAAGGGCTCCCCTTTCTCCACATCCTCTGCAACACATGTTGTTTACTGTCTTATTAATTTTGGCCATTCTAACTGGTGTAAGGTTTGTGGTTTTGACTTGAATGTCCGTGATGGCTAATGATGTTGAACATTTTTTCATGTGTCTGTTAGCCATTTGTAGGTCTTCTTTGGACAAGTGTCTGTTCATGTCCTCTGCCCATTTTTTGACATGATTATCTGTTTTTGAGTGTTGAGGTTGAGGAGTTCTTTATAGACCCTGGATATCAGCCCTCTGTCTGTAGTGTCACTTTTGAATATCTTCTCACAAATGGGTTGCCTCTTGGTTTTGTTGACTATTTCCTTTGCTGTGCAGAAGCTTCTGATCTTGATAAAGTCCCAAAAGTTCATTGTCGGCTTTGTTTCCTTTGCCTTTGGAGACATGCCTTGAAAGAAGATGCTGTGGCTAATGTCGAAGAGGTTCCTGCCTATATTCTCCTCTAGGATTTTGATAGATTCCTGCCTCACGTTGAGGTCTTTTATCCATTTCGAGCTTATCTTTGTGTATGGTGTAAGAGAACAGGTCAACTATAAAAACAAAACAAGCAAGCAAACCAAAAACCCTGAACCCTGTCCCTACCCCAAGCCTAAGAAACAGCCAGCAGCAGTCTTCCCCTAAGAAGGGTCCAGAGCATGAAGAGAAACCCCTCAGTGGCACAGGCCTACAATGCCCAGTGGAGGCTGAGAATAGACAGGAATTCTGAGTAAAATCCTGCCACAGCCTCAGGGCCCACATAGAGCACAATGTACCAGCAGCCAGATGCTGGAGGACTTTGAGGTCTGTGCAGGACTGAAGGTGTAATCTTGCCAAAGGCATTGATGGTAAATCTGATACTTTGCATTGGCTGCTAACTTAAGGAAATTCACAGGACAAAGACACATAGTGAACTGCAGCAGAAACATGCAATTGACAAAAATCCACACTGTGGGTAAAACTACTGGTCAAAAGCCCCCAGGGTCCTTCAACAGATAATTTATAAGGAAAATAAAGGATTGGAGAGACACTGCAAATTTAAAAAAATTAAGAATAGATAAAAATGGGCACGATTAAAGTACTGTCTAGAAGGGATTACTACAAAAGCCTGGTGAGTGGCACCTTGAAGGGAGGGAGAAGATGGAAATTTTAGCAGGGCGTGTGGAAAAGTTTCAGGCTGGGTGGTACAGTTCTGTTTTTTAGCCTGGGTGATAGTTACATGAGTGCTTGTCTCATAGTAACTCATTAAACCACAAGCTCACTTTATCTGTCTTTTCTTATCTGTGTTTTCTACAATAAAAGGTCAAGAAAAAAGGCAGCATGATCTCAGACCTCATTACTGAGAAGTTATATAAAAGTTGAAAAATGGGGGCTAAATGATAAATCCTAAAGAAGAACTAAAATCCCTCAAGATAGTGCAGAATACGGTCAAAGCAAAAAGGTACACAAGAAAAAGCAGCTTCACCACCCATGGCAAAAAGATTAATGTTAACAGGTTCTCACAATGGCAGAAATGAGAGGCCAGAACTTCTATCTCCAATTAACAAATGGGATCTTCAGTTCTTTTCACAAGAACGGTTCTTGTCTTTTTGGTCCAAAGTCCAAGAGTGACTTTAAAAACAAACAAAACAAAACAAAAACAAAAACAAAAACCCTCAGAGACCCTAATCATTCCCTAAGAATTCAGATTTCCAGATTAAAATATATCACATCCTAGCATAAAAGGATTAGTGTTCAGGGACACTTGGGTGGCTCAGTTGGTTAAACATCTTCCTTCAGCTCAGGTCATGATCCCAGGGTCCTGGGACAGAGTCCCATGTCAGGTTCCTTGCTCATTGGGGAGTCTACTTCTCCCTCACCCTCTGCCTCTGCCCCTCACCCCCTGCTCATGCTCTCTCTCTAATAAATAAATAAAATCTTTTTTAAAAAAGAAAGAATTGGGGCACCTAGGTGGCTCAGTTGTGGGGTGTCTGCCTTTGGCTCAGATCATAATCCCAGGGTCCTGGCTCAGGTCATAATCCCAGGGTCCTGGGATGGAGCCCCGCATTGGGCTCCCTGCTCGGTGGGAAGCCTGCTTCTCCCTCTCCCACTCCCCCTGCTTCTGTTTCCTCTCTCACTGTGTCTCTCTCTGTCAAATAATACAATAAAATCTT